>NC_060177.1:93967644-94085144 GCF_021184085.1 Oncorhynchus gorbuscha
TAGTGCTGATCAAGGATCCTGATTATGGACCAGACGGACCTGATTCTAGATCAGCACTACTCCTATGACACACGGTGTACCTTGTGCAACTGGTGTTTGGCACAATGTAACCACCAGATGGCAATGAAGTCAAGTCAAGGCCAGTCCAGTCAAGGCCAGTCCAGTCAAGTCAAGGCCAGTCCAGTCATGTCAAGGCCAGTCCAGTCAAGTCAAGGCCAGTCCAGTCAAGGCCAGGCCAGGCCAGGCCAGGCCAGGCCAGGCCAGGCCAGGCCAGGCCAGGCCAGGCCAGGCCAGTCAAGCCAAGGCCAGTCAAGCCAAGGCCAGTCCAGTCAAGGCCAGTCAAGCCAAGGCCAGTCCAGTCAAGGCCAGTCAAGCCAAGGCCAGTCCAGTCAAGGCCAGTCCAGTCAAGGCCAGTCAAGCCAAGGCCAGTCCAGTCAAGGCCAGTCAAGCCAAGGCCAGTCCAGTCAAGGCCAGTCAAGCTAAGGCCAGTCCAGTCAAGGCCAGTCAAGCCAAGGCCAGTCCAGTCAAGGCCAGTCAAGCTAAGGCCAGTCCAGTCAAGGCCAGTCCAGTCAAGGCCAGTCAAGCCAAGGCCAGTCCAGTCAAGGCCAGTCAAGCCAAGGCCAGTCCAGTCAAGGCCAGTCAAGCCAAGGCCAGTCCAGTCAAGGCCAGTCAAGCCAAGGCCAGTCCAGTCAAGGCCAGTCAAGCTAAGGCCAGGCCAGTCAAGGCCAGGCCAGTCAAGGCCAGGCCAGTCCAGTCAAGTCAAGGCCAGTCCAGTCCAGTCAAGCCAAGGCCAGTCAAGGCCAGTCCAGTCAAGGCCAGTCAAGCCAAGGCCAGTCCAGTCAAGGCCAGTCAAGCCAGTCAAAGGCCAGTCCAGTCAAGGCCAGCCAAGGCCAGTCCAAGGCCAGTCCAGTCAAGGCCAGTCAAGCTAAGGCCAGTCCAGTCAAGGCCAGTCAAGCCAAGGCCAGTCCAGTCAAGGCCAGTCAAGCTAAGGCCAGTCCAGTCAAGGCCAGTCCAGTCAAGGCCAGTCAAGCCAAGGCCAGTCCAGTCAAGGCCAGTCAAGCCAAGGCCAGTCCAGTCAAGGCCAGTCAAGCAGTCAAGCCAAGGCCAGTCCAGTCAAGGCCAGTCAAGCCAAGGCCAGTCCAGTCAAGGCCAGTCAAGCCAAGGCCAGTCCAGTCAAGGCCAGTCAAGCTAAGGCCAGTCCAGTCAAGGCCAGTCCAGTCAAGGCCAGTCAAGCCAAGGCCAGTCCAGTCAAGGCCAGTCAAGCCAAGGCCAGTCCAGTCAAGGCCAGTCAAGCTAAGGCCAGTCCAGTCAAGGCCAGTCAAGCCAAGGCCAGTCCAGTCAAGGCCAGTCCAGTCAAGGCCAGTCAAGCCAAGGCCAGTCCAGTCAAGGCCAGTCCAGTCAAGGCCAGTCCAGTCAAGGCCAGTCCAGTCAAGGCCAGTCCAGCCAAGGCCAGTCAAACCAAGGCCAGTCCAGTCAAGGCCAGGCCAGTCCAGTCAAGGCCAGTCCAGGCCAGTCCAGTCCAGTCAAGGCCAGTCCAGTCCAGTCCAGTCCAGTCCAGTCCAGTCTAGTCAAGGACAGTCCAGGCCAGTCCAGTCAAGTCCAGGCCAGTCCAGGCCAGTCCAGTCAAGGCCAGGCCAGTCAAGGCCAGTCCAGTCAAGGCCAGTCAAGTCCAGTCCAGGCCAGTCCAGTCAAGTCCAGTCCAGGCCAGGCCAGTCCAGGCCAGTCCAGTCAAGGCCAGTCAAGGCCAGTCAAGCTAAGGCCAGTCCAGTCAAGGCCAGTCAAGGCCAGTCCAGGCCAGTCCAGTCAAGGCCAGTCAAGCTATGGCCAGTCAAGCCCAGTCCACCCCCGTCCAGGTCAGCCCAGTCCAGACGCTCAGAACAGACAAGTTGACAGAAACAACAACAGCGGACTAACAGAGGAATATCAACTGGAATCACCACAATATAATGTTCTGGATGATAAAGGCTCATTTAAATAGATAACCCAAAACGGATAGGTTTTAGAAGAGAAACTAAACTCTAACAACAGAACAACACTTCCATTTGTAATGTTAAGAAATAGAAAATGTATTTTGGATGTAGCTTGGTAGGAGCATAACTAACTAGCTCTAGTAGCTAACAGAAACCCTGCTCAGTGTTCACCGCCCAGCACCCAACTACAGTCCTTTAAAAAGTAATGACATCCATAAACACTCTTATCTTTCAATGAAATACACCCATTACATGTAACAAAAACAAACCACGATACTGCAGTAATTGCAGGGTTCTGACTCTGTAGCTAGGGAGCTCTCCGATACAGTTTGTATGACAAATGGCACCCTATTCCATACATAGTGCACTACTTTTGATAAGGGCCCGTGTCAAAATTAGTGCACTACATAGGGAATAGGGTCTAAATTAGTGCACTACATAGGGAATAGGGTCTAAATTAGTGCACTACATAGGGAATAGGGTCTAAATTAGTGCACTACATAGGGAATAGGGTCTAAATTAGTGCACTACATAGGGAATAGGGTCTAAATTAGTGCACTACATAGGGAATAGGGTCTAAATTAGTGCACTACATAGGGAATAGGGTCTAAATTAGTGCACTACATAGGGAATAGGGTCTAAATTAGTGCACTACATAGGGAATAGGGTCTAAATTAGTGCACTACATAGGGAATAGGGTCTAAATTAGTGCACTACATAGGGAATAGGGTGCCATTTAACATGCTGGACATATTCCTGTGTTTTGCCTTGACAAACTTAGCATTGATTGCAGCACTGGAAAATGCTTTTGAGTCTTCCTTTGCTTTCCCACTGACAGGCCAGTGCTGGAGGAGTCAACATCATCCTGACAAACATTAGCATGCTGGAGGAGTCAACAGCCTGACAAACATTAGCATGCTGGAGGAGTCAACAGCCTGACAAACATTAGCATGCTGGACAAACATTAGCAGGAATCAACAGCCTGACAAACATTAACATGCTGGAGGAATCAACAGCCTGACAAACATTAACATGCTGGAGGAGTCAACAGACAAACATTAACATGCTGACAAACATTAACATGCTGGAGGATCAACAGCCTGCCTGACAAACATTAACATGCTGGAGGAGTCAACAGCCTGACAAACATTAGCATGCTGGATGAGTCAACAGCCTGACAAACATTAGCATGCTGGAGGAATCAACAGCATCTGATCAGCCTGACAAACATTAATATGCTGGAGGAGTCAACAGCCTGACAAACATTAGCATGCTGGAGGAGTTGATGCTGCAGACAAACATTAGCATGCTGAGTCAACATCATCTGATCAGGCTGACAAACATTAACAGCCTGACAAACATTAACAGCTAGGACTTGTTGATGACTATGTTACTCTCTTTCTCCCCCTCTGTCTCTCTCTCTCTCTCCCCCCTGTCTCTCTCTCTTTCCCCCATGTCTCTCTCTCTCTTTCCCCCCGTCTCTCTCTCTTTCCCCCCTGTCTCTCTCTCTCTCTGAGTCCCCCCATGTCTCTGGAGGAATCTCTCTCCCCCTGTCAACAGCCTGACAAACTCTCTCTCTCTCTCTCTCTCCCCCCTGTCTCTCTCTCTTTCCCCCCTGTCTCTCTCTCTCTTCCCCCTGTCTCTCTCTCTTCCCCCCCTGTCTCTCTCTCTCTCTCCCCCCATGTCTCTATCTCTCTCCCCCTGTCTCTCTCTCTCTCTCTCTCTCCCCCTGTCTCTCTCTCTTTCCCCCCTGTCTCTCTCTCTCTCCCCCCTGTCTCTCTCTCTTTCTCCCCCCCTGTCTCTCTCTCTCTCCCCCTGTCTCTCTCTCTTCCCCCCTGTCTCTCTCTCTCTCTCTCCCCCCATGTCTCTATCTCTCTCTCCCCCCCCTGTCTCTCTCTCTCGCTCTCTCTCTCTCTCTCTCTCTCTCTCTCCCCCTGTCTCTCTCTCTTGCTCTCTCTCCCCCTCTGTCTCTCTCTCACCCTCTCTCTCCCCCTATCTCTCTCTTTCTCCCCCTCTGTCTCTCTGCCCCCCCTCTCTCTCTATCTGTTTCTCCCCCTCTGTCTCTCTCTCTCTCTCTCCCCCTGTCTCTCTCTCTTTCCCCCTGTCTCTCTCTCTCTCCCCCTGTCTCTCTCTCTTCCCCCCTGTCTCTCTCTCTCCCCCCCCCCCCCTGTCTCTCTCCCCCCCCCCTGTCTCTCTCTCTCTCTCCCCCCATGTCTCTATCTCTCCCCCCTGTCTCTCTCTCTCGCTCTCTCTCTCTCCCCCTGTCTCTCTCTCTTGGTCTCTCTCCCCCTCTGTCTCTCTCTCAGCCTCTCTCCCCCTATCTCTCTCTTTCTCCCCCTCTGTCTCTCTGCCCCCCCTCTCTCTATCTGTTTCTCCCCCTCTGTCCGTCACTCTCTTTCTCCCCTCTCAATATCTCTCTCTCTCTGTCTTTCTTTCTTACTCTCTCTCTCCCCCTCTCTCTCTTAGCAGAGCCCACTTCCTCTTCAGCTCACCATAAAAATGCTGCTCCCGCTCGGCTCCCGTCAGCTGATCTACTAGCAACCTATCAGGTTGCAGCTTGTTAGCTTCAACCCCCCCCAACGCCCCTTCATGTCTGTCTGGTTCAACTGTGTGTCTGTTTCTTGACTCGAGGTAGAAGTTGCCACTAACCACAGATCTAGAATCAGATCTGCCCTTACCAATCGTTACCATACTGTATATGGGATAAAGGAGCATCTGGCAGTGTACTAGTTCATGGAGATCCTACGGGGTCAAACAACACGGTGCGTTGAAATCCTAATGAAATCTGTTCAGAGATCAGAACCCCCAGTCTGAATACATGTAATACAATCTAGTAGCAGATCTAAGAACAGGTCTCTGATTTCCGGAAGGGAGATTCACGAGGCTATCAGCTTGTACTGTGGGTTATTGTCAGTGGAGTGTTGAAGGTAAATGGACCCTTTGTCTGCCTACAGGGAAACACATATGTCTCTCTGTGAGTAAAGTTCAGTACATGTAATGCAACACGTCAAAGTACCTGGTTGTCTAAACCAACGACAGAGAGAGAACGCAGACTCGGTGGTTCGGTGTTGGTTAAGCGCTCAAAGTCTTTAGAAATATAACCCAGGTAAAGACAATGAGCTGTCACTGATGTTGAGCTGTTGCCTGACTGTTCCAACGGTTCAGTGACACAAAGCTGTGCAGATAGCAGGACAGGAATCTCTGCCTCTCCCTCTGTCTCCCTGTCTCTCCCTCTGTCTCCCTGTCTCTTTCCCTCTTTATCACTCTCTATGTCCATCTTTATGTCTCTATCCTCTCCCTCTCCCTGCCTCTCCCTCTGTCTGCCTGTCTCTCCCTCTGTCTGCCTGTCTCTCCCTCTGTCTGCCTGTCTCTCCCTCTGTCTGCCTGTCTCTCCCTCTGTCTGCCTGTCTCTCTACCTCTGTCTGCCTGTCTCTCCCTCTGCCTGTCTCTCCCTCTGTCTGTCTTTCTCTCCCTCTGTCTGCCTTTCTCTCCCTCTGCCTGTCTCTCCCTCTGTCTCCCTGTCTCTCCCTCTGTCTCCCTGTCTCTTTCCCTCTTTATCACTCTCTATGTCCATCTTTATGTCTCTATCCTCTCCCTCTCCCTGCCTCTCCCTCTGTCTGCCTGTCTCTCCCTCTGTCTGCCTGTCTCTCCCTCTGTCTGTCTCTCCCTCTGTCTGCCTGTCTCTCCCTCTGTCTGCCTGTCTCTCCCTCTGTCTGCCTGTCTCTCCCTCTGTCTGCCTGTCTCTCCCTCTGCCTGTCTCTCCCTCTGTCTGTCTTTCTCTCCCTCTGTCTGCCTTTCTCTCCCTCTGTCTGCCTTTCTCTCCCTCTGCCTGTCTCTCCCTCTGTCTGCCTGTCTCTCCCTCTGTCTGCCTGTCTCTCCCTCTCTCTGCCTGTCTCTCTCTCTGCCCGTCTCTCCTTCTGTCTGCCCGTCTCTCCTTCTGTCTGCCTGTCTCTCCATCTGTCTGCCTGTCTCTCCCTCTGTCTGCCTGTCTCTCCCTCTGTCCGCCTGTCTCTCCCTCTGTCCGCCTGTCTCTCCCTCTGTCCGCCTTCCTCTCCCCCTCTGCCTGTCTCTCCCTCTGTCTGCCTGTCTCTCCCTCTGTCTGCCTTCCTCTCCCTCTGTCTGCCTTCCTCTCCCTCTGTCTGCCTGTCACTCCCTCTGCCTGTCTCTCCCTCTGCCTGTCTCTCCCTCTGTCTGCCTTTCTCTCCCTCTGTCTGCCTTCCTCTCCCTCTGTCTGCCTGTCTCTCCCTCTGTCTGCCTGTCTCTCCCTCTGTCTGCCTGTCTCTCCCTCTGTCTGCCTGTCTCTCCCTCTGTCTGCCTGTCTCTCCCTCTGTCTGCCTTTCTCTCCCTCTGTCTGCCTTTCTCTCCCTCTGTCTGCCTTTCTCTCCCTCTGCCTGCCTGTCTCTCCCTCTGTCTGCCTGTCTCTCCCTCTGCCCGTCTCTCTGTCTGTCTGTCTCTCCCTCTGCCTGTCTGTCTCTCCCTCTGCCTGTCTGTCTCTCCCTCTGCCTGTCTGTCTCTCCCTCTGCCTGTCTCTCCCTCTGTCTGCCTGTCTCTCCCTCTGTCTGTCTCTCCCTCTGTCTGCCTGTCTCTCCCTCTGTCTGCCTGTCTCCCCCTCTGTCTGCCTGTCTCTCCCTCTGTCTGTCTCTCCCTCTGTCTGTCTCTCCCTCTGTCTGTCTCTCCCTCTGCCTGTCTCTCCCTCTGCCTGTCTCTCCCTCTGCCTGTCTCTCCCTCTGCCTGTCTCTCCCTCTGTCTGCCTGTCTCTCCCTCTACCTGTCTCTCCCTCTACCTGTCTCTCCCTCTGCCTGTCTCTCCCTCTGCCTGTCTCTCCCTCTTTCTCGGCGTGATTTATCTACACCAATACGTTACTCCCTGACCCTTCTAACCACCTGACCCATCCAACCCCCAGTTACACATAAAGGCTCCACCCTCTGTCACATTTAAAGTGGTAGCATATGTCTGTAGAAACCAGGAACCTACAGCCTCTTGCACCTCCCTGCATGCTTCATTAACAGCAGAGATCACTTATGGTTACATTATGACGAGTCAGCACATTCAGCACGTTAAAGTTCTTCTGTCTAACTTCAGGAGCAGCTGAGAAATAATTAATTCACCCACTGATAGAAGCTTTCTGTGTTGTCTGTCTGTGTTAGTTCTGTGTTCTGTGATTTAAATGGACCAGGGTTTATCACCAGGATGGCTGGTCATTCAGCGGTTCAGCTTGGTGGGTCACTTCCTGATGACATGGGGCAGTTGGGAAAGTGTTGGACTACTGTAGGTTCTTCAGACTAGGTCTGGGACAAGCCGTTGAGTTTCACACTGTATGCATTATGTATTTGCAGTAAATATGTAGAAGCAGGTGTGTGTGGGGGGGGGGGGGCTTGTTAGCACTGAGCAAAGTGGGTCACACACTCCCACAGCAAGCTCCTCACTATTTCTCTCACACTCACACATTACTCACCCACCCACCCACCCACCCACTCAACCCACCACCCACCCACGTGTGTGTGTATGTACCTTGGGGGATGTGTGTGTGTGTGTGTGTGTGTGTGTGTGTGTGTGTGTGTGTGTGTGTGTGTGTGTGTGTGTGTGTGTGTGTGTGTGTGTGTGTGTGTGTGTGTGTGTGTGTGTGTGTGTGTGTGTGTGTGTGTGTGTGTGTGTGTGTGTGTACCTTGGGGTTGGGGTGTCTGCTGATGATGAGGCTGACTGGTCCTGGTCCACACTCACTGAGAATAGCATAGGCCTCACTCAGGGCCACATGGCGTAGACTCACAGAGTCCACCTCCAAGACCTGGTCCCCTCGACTAGACACACACACACACACACACACACACACACACACACACACACACACACACACACACACACACACACACACACACACACACACACACACACACACACACACACACACACACACACACACACACACACACACACACACACAATCTGTTAGTATTATGTCCAGTAAATAATCCTTAGTGCCAAAGCCTGAAGAAAAGAGAGAGCAAGAGAGAGAAAGAAAGAAAGAGAGAGCAACTCTAGCCATCTGCAACCAGCAAAAGCCAACCAGCAAACTTGTCAAAGAGTAAGCAAAAGCCATCTGCAGTGTACCAGCAACACTAGCCACACCAGCCATCTGCAGTAGCCATCTGCACCAGCAACACCAGTCATCTACATTGTCTGTCTGTCTTTCTCTCTTCTCTCTCTCTCTCTCTCTCTCTCTCTCTCTCTCTCTCTCTCTCTCTCTCTCTCTCTCTCTCTCTCTCTCTCTCTTCTCTCTCTTTCTCCCCTCTGTCCCTCTCTCTCTTTCTCCCCCTCTCTCTCTTTCTCCCCCTCTGTCCCCCTCTCTCTCTCACTCTCTCTCTCCCCCTCTCAATCTCTCTCTTGTCAATACTTGTCATCTACAGTGTACCAGCAACTCCAGCCATCAACAGTGTACCAGCAACATTAGCCATATCCATCTGTCTCTCTGCCCCCCTCTCTCTCTCTCTCTCTCTTTCTCCCCCTCTGTCTCTCTCTCTCACTCTCTCTCTCCCCCCTCTCAATCTCTCTCTTGTCAATACTTGTCATCTACAGTGTACCAGCAACTCCAGCCATCTGCAGTGTGCCAATAACATTAGCCATCTGCAGTGTGCCAGCAACACCAGCCATACCATCAACATCAGCCATCTGCAGTGTACCAGCAACACCAGCCATACCATCAACATCAGCCATCTGCAGTGTACCATCAATACCAGCCATCAACAGTGTACCAGCAACATTATCCATCTGCAGTGTGCCAGCAACACCAGCCATCTACAGTGTATCAGCAATTCTAGCCAACTGCAGTGTACCATCAACTCTAGCTATCTGCAGTGTGCCAGCAACACCAGCCATCTACAGTGTATCAGCAACTCTAGCCAACTGCAGTGTACCATCAACTCTAGCCATCTGCAGTGTGCCATCAACACTAGCCATCTGCAGTGTACCATCAACACCAGTCATCTACAGTGTACAAGCAACACCAGCCATACCAGCAACACTAGCCACACCAGCAATACTTGTAATCTACAGTGTACCAGCAACATTAGCCATCTGCAGTGTGCCAGCAAACCAGCAATCGACAGTGTACCAGCAACATTAGCCATCTGCAGTGTGCCAGCAACAACAACCATCTACAGTGTATCAGCAACTCTAGCCATCTGCAGTGTACCAGCAACACCAGCCATACCATCAACATCAGCCATATGCAGTGTACCAGCAACACTAGCCACACCAGCAAAATGTGTCATCTGCAGTGTATCAGCAACCCCAGCCATCTGCAGTGTGCCAGCAACACCAGCCATCATCATTGTACCAGCAACATTAGCTGTCTGCAGTGTGCCAGCAACACCAGCCATCGACAGTGTACCAGCAACAATAGCCATCTGCAGTGTGCCAGCAACTTTAGCCATATGCAGTGTGCCAGCAACAAAAGCATTCGACAGTGTGACAGCAACATTAGCCATCTGCAGTGTGCCAGCAACACCAGCCATCAACAGTGAACCAGCAACAGTAGCCATCTGTAGTGTGCCAGCAACACCAGTCATCTCCAGTGTATCAGCAAAGTTAGCCATCTGCAGTGTGCCAGCAACACCAGCCATCAACAGTGTACCAGCAACCCCAGCCATCGGTAGTGTGCCATTAACACCAACCATCAACATCGTACCAGCAACACCAGCCATCAACAGTGAACCAGCAACACCAGTCATCTACAGTGTCTGTCTGTCTTTCTCTCTCTCTCTCTCTCTCTCTCTCTCTCTCTCTCTCTCTCTCTCTCTCTCTCTCTCTCTCTCTCTCTCTCTCTCTCTCTCTCTCTCTCTCTCTCTCTCTCTCTCTCTCTCTCTTTCTCCCCCTCTGTCCCTCTCTCTCTTTCTCCCCCCCCTCTCTCTCTTTCTCCCCCTCTGTCTCTCTCTCACTCTCTCTCTCCCCCTCTCAATCTCTCTCTTGTCAATACTTGTCATCTACAGTGTACCAGCAACTCCAGCCATCAACAGTGTACCAGCAACATTAGCCATATCCATCTGTCTCTCTGCCCCCCCCCCCCCTCTCTCTCTCTCTTTCTCCCCCTCTGTCTCTCTCTCTCACTCTCTCTCTCCCCCCTCTCAATCTCTCTCTTGTCAATACTTGTCATCTACAGTGTACCAGCAACTCCAGCCATCTGCAGTGTGCCAGTAACATTAGCCATCTGCAGTGTGCCAGCAACACCAGCCATACCATCAACATCAGCCATCTGCAGTGTACCTGCAACACCAGCCATACCATCAACATCAGCCATCTGCAGTGTACCATCAATACCAGCCATCAACAGTGTACCAGCAACATTATCCATCTGCAGTGTGCCAGCCACACCAGCCATCTACAGTGTATCAGCAACTCTAGCCAACTGCAGTGTACCATCAACTCTAGCTATCTGCAGTGTGCCAGCAACACCAGCCATCTACAGTGTATCAGCAACTCTAGCCAACTGCAGTGTATCAGCCACTCTAGCCATCAGCAGTGTACCAGCAACACCAGCCATCGACAGTGTACCAGCAAAGTTAGCCATCTGCAGTGTGCCAGCAACACCAGCCATCAACAGTGTACCAGCAACCCCAGCCATCGGTAGTGTTCCATTAACACCAGCCATCAACAGTGAACCAGCAAAGTTAGCCATCTGCAGTGTGGACCAGCAAAATCAGCCATCAGCAGTGTACCAGGGTTCTGGTACAGAGTCATCTGCAGTGTGGAGGCTATATACAGGGGGTTCTGGTACAGAGTCAATGTGGAGGCTATATACAGGGGGTACCGGTACAGAGTCAATGTGGAGGCTATATACAGGGGGTACCGGTACAGAGTCAATGTGGAGGCTATATACAGGGGGTACCGCTACAGAGTCAATGTGGAGGCTATATACAGGGGGTACCGGTACAGAGTCAATGTGGAGGCTATATACAGGGGGTACCGGTACAGAGTCGATGTGGAGGCTATATACAGGGGGTACTGGTACAGAGTCAATGTGGAGGCTATATACAGGGGGTACCGGGACAGAGTCAATGTGGAGGCTATATACAGGGGGTACCGGGACAGAGTCAATGTGCGGGGGGCACCGGTGTCGAGGTAATATGTACATGTAGGTAGAGTTATTAAAGTGACTATGCCAAGATAATAACAATGAGTAGCAGCAGCGTAGAAGAGGAGGGGCAATAGAAATAGTCTGGGTAGCCATTTGATTAGATGTTCAGGAGTCTTATGGCTTTGGGGGTAGAAGCTGTTTAGAAGCCTCTTGGACCTAGACTTGGCGCTCCGGTACCGCTTGCCGTGCGGTAGCAGAGAAAACAGTCTGTGACTAGGATGGCTAGAGTATTTGACCATTTTTAGGGCCTTCCTCTGACACCGCCTGGTATAGAGGACCTGGATGGCAGAAAGCTTGGCCCCGGAGATGTACTGGGCCGTATGTCCTACCCTCTGTAGTGTCTCGCGGTCGGAGGCCGAGCAGTTTCCATACCAGGCAGTGATGCAATTAGTCAGGATGCTCTCGATGGTGCAGCTACAAAACCTTTAGAGGATATGAGGACCCATGCCAAATCTTTTCAGTCTCCTGAGAGGGAATAGGTTTTGTCGTGCCCTCTTCACGACTCTCTTGCTGTGCTTGGACCATGTTAGTTTATTGGTGATGTGGACGCCAAGGAACTTGAAGCTCTCAACCTGCTCCACTAAAGCCCCGTCGATGAGAATGTGGGTTTGCTTGGTCCTCCTTTTCCTGTAGTCCACAAACATCTCCTTTGTCTTGATCACGTTGAGGGAGAGGTTGTTGTCCTGGCACCACACGGTCAGGTCTCTGACCTTCTCCCTATAGGCTGTCTCATCGTTGTCGGTGATCAGACCTATCACTGTGTCATCAGCAAACTTAATGGTGGTGTTGGAGTCATGCCTAGCCGTGCTGTCATGAGTGAACCGGGAGTACAGGAGGGGACTAAGCACGCAACCCTGAGGGGCCCCTGTGTTGACGATCAGCGTGGTGGACATGTTGTTACCTGCCCTCACCACCTGGGGGCGGCCCGTCAGGAAGTCCAGGATCCAGTTACAGATGGAGGTGTTTAGTCCCAGGGTCCTTAGCTTGGTGATGAGCTTTGAGGGCACTATGGTGTTGAACGCTGAGCTGTAGTCAATGAATAGCATTCTCACATAGGTGTTCCTTTTGTCCAGGTGGGAAAGTGTAGAGTGCAAAAGAGATTGCATCATCTGTGGATCGGTTTTTTGTGGTATTGGAGTGGGTCTAGGGTTTCTGGGATAATGGTGCTGATGTGAGCCATGACCAGCCTTTCAAAGCATTTCATGGTTACAGACGTGAGTGCTACGGGTCGGTAGTCATTTAGGCAGGTTACCTTAAGTGCTCTTGGGCACAGGGATTATGGTGGCCTGCTTAAACATGTTGGTATTACAGACTCGGACAGGGAGAGGTTGAAAATGTCAGTGAATATACTTTCCAGTTGGTCAGCGCGTGCTCGAAGTACACATCCTGGTAATCCATCTGGCCCTGCGGCCTTGTGAATGTTGACCTGTTTAAAGGTCTTACTCACATCGGCTGCGGAGAGCGTGATCACACAGTCGTCCGGAACAGCTGATGCTCTCATGCATGTTTCAGTGTTACTTGCCTAGAAGTGAGCATATAAGTGATTTAGCTCGTCTGGTAGGCTTGTGTCACTGGACAGCTCTCGGCCATGATTCCCTTTGTAGTCTGTAATAGTTTGCAAGCCCTGCCACATCCGACAAGCGTCGGAGTCGGTGTAGTGCGATCCGATCTTAGTCCTGGATTGATGCTGTGTGCAGAGGTATGACGCAGGGGTATGAGATAGATATGTAGAAGAAGACCGGGTAAGGTGACTAGGCATCAGCATAAGTACCAACATAAGTGAAATTGCACATCGAAAAAATGTTCAGCTTGTCGGGTATTGAAACCAGCAACGTTTCGGTTACTGGCCCAACGCTCTAACCACTACCTGCCATGTTATTTATTTCCCCTGCCACCCCAGTAATTTACCCACTTTTTCATGTGGGAGAGGGCAGTGTGAAATGCAATTGAGAATGTGTCATCTGTGGATCTGTTGGGTCGTTATGCGAATTGGACTGGGTCCAGGGTTACTGGGATGGTGGTGTTGGATGTGTTGTGAGGAGAGACAAGAGTATGAGATGATCATAGATCTGTGACTGAGGTTGTGAGGAGAGACAAGAGTATGAGATGATCGTAGATCTGTGACTAAGGTTGGGAGGAGAGACAAGAGTATGAGATGATCATAGATCTGTGACTGAGGTTGTGAGGAGAGACAAGAGTATGAGATGATCCTAGATCTGTGACTGAGGGAGTGAGGTTGTGAGGAGAGACTAATGGGGATATGACATACCTGAGTCGTCCATCCATCTTGGCGACAGAGCCGGGAGCCAGACTGTGGATGTAGATGGCTGGAGGACTGTTCTCTAGAGTTAGACAGCAGGTCCCTATACCCAGACCCACCCCGGGCTCTGACAGAGGAACACACACACACACACACACACACACACACACACACACACACACACACACACACACACACACACACACACACACACACACACACACACACACAGGAAACAAAGACAACAAGGACACAGGGAGGATGAGCAAGATGCAATTCTAACTATTCTTAAAATGTCCCGTCTTCTAAGCCATCAGTCTTTCTCTTCTTCCTCCATAGTTGCAGGTGATGAAATGGAGCCTGGATCAACTCCTATTTCAGTAATAGCCAAAAGCCTGGAGAGGGCAATATGAAATGGAGGCTGGATCAACTCCTATTTCAGTCATAGCCAAAAGCATGGAGAGGGCAATATGAAATGGAGGCTGGATCAACTCCTATTTCAGTCATAGCCAAAAGCATGGAGAGGGCAATATGAAATGGAGGCTGGATCAACTCTGCTATTTCAGTCATAGCCAAAAGCATGGAGAGGGCAATATGAAATGGAGGCTGGATCAACTCCTATTTCAGTCATAGCCAAAAGCATGGAGAGGGCAATATGAAATGGAGGCTGGATCAACTCCTATTTCAGTCATAGCCAAAAGCATGGAGAGGGCAATATGAAATGGAGGCTGGATCAACTCCTATTTCAGTCATAGCCAAAAGCATGGAGAGGGCAATATGAAATGGAGGCTGGATCAACTCCTATTTCAGTCATAGCCAAAAGCATGGAGAGGGCAATATGAAATGGAGGCTGGATCAACTCCTATTTCAGTCATAGCCAAAAGCATGGAGAGGGCAATATAAAATGGAGGCTGGATCAACTCCTATTTCAGTCATAGCCAAAAGCATGGAGAGGGCAATATGAAATGGAGGCTGGATCAACTCCTATTTCAGTCATAGCCAAAAGCATGGAGAGGGCAATATGAAATGGAGGCTGGATCAACTCCTATTTCAGTCATAGCCAAAAGCATGGAGAGGGCAATATGAAATGGAGGCCAACGATGAAGTGAACCACACGACAGCACAGAGAGCCTCTCTGTGAAAGGCAGACCACTCTCAACGAGAGACACGCTCATTAAAGTGGAAATCTGCGATTGGTACATCCATTTTTTTGGACAAAATCGAATCTGGTTTTACTTCAATGTTTGTAAACAAACACTGTATACCTTCAAAACATGATAAAAATTACAATTGTGATATCATGGATGGTCAGTTCTTGTAGTCGTAGCTCTGTCTATGAATGTGAGAGTGGTAACATTTCTCCAGCCCCATTCCCTTATTTGTTTACCAAAACTGTGGAGGGGTTTCTGCTTTATGGCTGAACTGACAAAGACATCTCCAGGTGTTTAGCAATCCTTCATTTTACCAAAAATTACTCTGCTGTGTTCTAAGACTAACAGGTTTGGACCCTGGTAGGCCAGGTTTGGACCCTGGTAGGACAGGTTTTAACCCTGGTAGGCCAGGTTTGGACCCTGGTAGGCCAGGTTTGGACCCTGGTAGGACACTCTCTTATTTATCAAATGTTATCTGCTGTGTTCCAAGACTAACAGGTTTTGACCCTGGTAGGACAGGTTCTTACCCTGGCAGGACAGGTTTGAACCCTGGCAGGACAGGTTTGAACCCTGGCAGGACAGGTTTGAACCCTGGCAGGACAGGTTTGAACCCTGGCAGGACAGGTTTTGACCCTGGTAGGACAGGTTCTTACCCTGGCAGGACAGGTTTGAACCATGGCAGGACAGGTTTTGACCCTGGTAGGACAGGTTCTTACCCTGGCAGGACAGGTTTGAACCCTGGCAGGACAGTGAGTTGGTGAGAGGATTTTGGAGTGTGGCTACTATACTGTCGGCCCATAGCATCTCCTGACACCACTCTTTACCATTGCCACTTGGAATAGTTTAGACAGTCAGAATAGTAAAGAATAGATCTAACGGAGTATTTAATATCTTACTAAACTAATGTCATCTCAAATCAACAAAAGCCCAATCTAACACACTGACTGAACTGAGATAAACAGCTAAAGTGAAAGATACCCCACTCCGTTCAACCCTACTTTCTCTGGTACCTTTGTTGAGTGTAACCTCCATGATGATGCGGTCTTTGGGGCCAGGACCTGGGGGTCCCTTGCGGGCTTCGGGGGGTTCGGCGAAGGTGGTGGTTACTGGGGTGGGGTTGCCCCCGCTGGCGTTGGAGTTCGGGGAGGAGGAGCGGCTGAGAAGGGTGGGGGTGGGGCATGGCGTCAGGCTGGGGCTTCGGAGACGTGTCCGTACTGTTAGAGTCACCACACCCTTTTTCAGTTGCTGCAGGGGACCAGAGACAGGACACAGAGACAGGACCAGAGACAGGACACAGAGACAGGACCAGAGACAGGACCAGAGACAGGACACAGAGACAGGACCAGAGACAGGACACAAAGACATGACACAGAGACAGGACACAGAGACAGGACCAGAGACAGGACCAGAGACAGGACACAGAGACAGGACACAGAGACAGGACACAGAGACAGGACCAGAGACAGGACCAGAGACAGGACCAGAGACAGGACACAGAGACAGGACACAGAGACAGGACACAGAGACAGGACACAGCGACAGGACACAGAGACAGGACACAGAGACAGGACACAGAGACAGGACACAGAGACAGGACACAGAGACAGGACCAGAGACAGGACACAGAGACAGGACCAGAGACAGGACACAGAGACAGGACACAGGGACAGGACCAGAGACAGGACACAAAGACAGGACACAGGGACAGGACACAGAGACAGGACACAGGGACAGGACACAGAGACAGGACACAGGGACAGGACACAGCGACAGGACACAGGGACAGGACACAGAGACAGGACACAGGGACAGGACACAGAGACAGGACACAGAGACAGGACACAGGGACAGGACCGGAGACAGGACACAGAGACAGGACACAGGGACAGGACACAGAGACAGGACACAGGGACAGGACACAGAGACAGGACACAGGGACAGGACCGGAGACACAGTATTAGGACCAGAAAAACAACGACAACAACATTAACAAGAACAGAGCGTCATACTGATTACAGGCATGACTCTCATTGATTGGTCAAAAGCCACTGACATGCATCACTTCTGATTTAAGGGTTATCCTCCAAAAGGGATTTATGAAAAACCTGTGAATTTAGGTACCTTGAAGGTCTGGATGGCCTAAACCTTAATCCTAACCCAGACTGTTACCTTGAAGGTCTGGATGGCCTAACCCTAATCCTAACCCAAACTGTTACCTTGAAGATCTAGATGGCCTAAACCCTAATCCTAATCCAGACTGTTACGTTGAAGGTCTGGATGGCCTAAACCTTAATCATAATCCTAACCCTAACCCAGACTGTTACGTTGAAGGTCTGGATGGCCTAAACCTTAATCATAATCCTAACCCTAACCCAGACTGTTACCTTGAAGGTCTGGATGGCCTAAACCTTAATCCTAACCCAGACTGTTACCTTGAAGGTCTGGATGGCCTTAACCTTAATCCTAACCCAGACTGTTACCTTGAAGGCCTGGATGGCCTAAACCTTAATCCTAATCCAGACTGTTACCTTGAAGGTCTGGATGGCCTAAACCTTAATCCTAATCCAGACTGTTACCTTGAAGGTCTGGATGGCCTAAACCTTAATCCTAACCCTAATCCTAATCCAGACTGTTACCTTGCAGGTCTGGATGGCCTAAACCTTAACCCTAACCCAGACTGTTACCTTGCAGGTCTGGATGGCCTAAACCTTAATCATAATCCTAACCCTAACCCAGACTGTTACCTTAAAGGTCTGGATGGCCTAAACCTTAATCCTAACCCAGACTGTTACCTTGAAGGTCTGGATGGCCTAAACCTTAATCCTAATCCAGACTGTTACCTTGAAGGTCTGGATGGCCTAAACCTTAATCCTAATCCAGACTGTTACCTTGCAGGTCTGGATGGCCTAAACCTTAATCCTAACCCTAATCCTAATCCAGACTGTTACCTTGCAGGTCTGGATGGCCTAAACCTTAATCCTAATCCAGACTGTTACCTTGAAGGTCTAGATGGCCTAAACCTTAATCCTAACCCTAATCCTAATCCAGACTGTTACCTTGAAGGTCTGGATGGCCTAAACCTTAACCCTAACCCAGACTGTTACCTTGAAGGTCTGGATGGCCTGCTGGTGGGTCAGGCCCTGGAGAGAGTCTCCATTCACCTCCAGAATCTCATCTCCCTCTTTCAGTCGTCCGTCTATATCGCTGCTCCGTTAGGGAAGATAGTCTTGACAAAGATCCCCATCCTTCCTCGGGCAGAGTCCTGACCTCCGGGGGATGCTGAACCCCAGTCCCTAACACACACACACTGGGGGGGGACACACACACACAAACAAAGGTTTCACAACTGGGGGGAGCACAACCAACTACCAACAATACTGTCTGAACCCCAGGGCCAAAAACCCACACACTTCATTCAGAACCAAACTGTAGGAAGCACTAAGAGCCAGACTCATTACATGTGCGTACCAGGTATGTGCCCAACCACACACGAACACGTGAAAAGGACTTGGCTTCTCTAGACCCTGCAGAGTGTTTCAACATGCAAACACACATTCACTGTAAAATTGTATCAAGCTTCTGACTAAAATATACCAAGATTAATAGGATGTGACTTTTATACACTATACAACTCAATTCCAATAGCACACTTCTCTGTTTCCTGGTCTGTCAATGATGTTTATCATGAAGGACTGTATGTCTGGGGGGGTGGGACTGTATGTCTCTGGGGTGGGGACTGTATGTCTGGGTGGGGACTATATATGGGGGGGGGGGGGACTGTATATCAGGGGGAGGAGAAGGTATGTCTGGGTGGGGACTATATATCTGGGGGAGGACTGTATGTCTGGGGGGAGAAGGACTGTATGTCTGGGGGGGGGAGAAGGACTGTATGTCTGGGGGAGGAGAAGGACTGTATATCAGGGGGGAGGAGAAGGACTGTATATCTGGGGGGAGGAGAAGGACTGTATGTCTGGGGGGTGGGGAGGGACTGTATGTCTGGGGGGGGGAGAAGGACTGTATATCTGGGGGGAGGAGAAGGACTGTATGTCTGGGGGGGGTGAGGGACTGTATGTCTGGGGGGAGGAGAAGGACTGTATATCTGGGGGGGGAGAAGGACTGTATATCTGGGGGGAGGAGAAGGACTGTATATCTGGGGGGAGGAGAAGGACTGTATATCTGGGGGAGGAGAAGGAGAAGGACTGTATGTCTGGGGGGGGGAGAAGGACTGTATGTCTGGGTGGGGGGCAGAAGGACTGTATGTCTGGGTGGGGGAGAGAAGGACTGTATGTCTGGGTGGGGGGCAGAAGGACTGTATGTCTGGGTGGGGGGAGAAGGACTGTATGTCTGGGTGGGGGGCAGAAGGACTGTATGTCTGGGTGGGGGGCAGAAGGACTGTATGTCTGGGTGGGGGGAGAAGGACTGTATATCTGGGGGGGGGGAAGGAGAAGGCCTGTATGTCTGGGGAGGAGAAGGACTATATATCTGGGGGGGGACTATATATCTGGGGGGACTATATATCTGGGTGGGGACTATATATCTGGGGGGACTATATATCTGGGGGGGCTATATATCTGGGGGGGACTATATATGGGGGGGGACTATATATCTGGGGGGGGACTATTTATCTTGGGGGGCTATATATCTTGGGGGGGCTATATATCTGGGGGGGACTATATATCTGGGGGGACTATATATCTTGGGGGGGGACTATATATCTGGGGGGACTATATATCTTGGGGGGGACTATATATCTGGGGGGGGACTATATATCTTGGGGGGACTATATATCTGGGGGGGACTATATATCTGGGGGGGACTATATATCTGGGGGGGGGGACTATATATCTGGGGGGCTATATATGGGGGGGGGGGACTATATATCTTGGGGGGACTATATATCTGGGGGGGGACTATATATCTGGGGGGGGACTATATATCTTGGGGGGGCTATATATCTGGGGGGGGGGCTATATATCTGGTGGGGGCTATATATCTGGGGGGGGACTATATATCTTGGGGGGACTATATATCTGGGGGGGGGACTATATATCTTGGGGGGGGACTATATATCTGGGGGGACTATATATCTTGGGGGGACTATATATCTGGGGGGGACTATATATCTGGGGGGGACTATATATCTTGGGGGGACTATATATCTGGGGGGGCTATATATCTGGGGGGACTATATATCTTGGGGGGGACTATATATCTGGGGGGGACTATATATCTGGGGGGGACTATATATCTGGGGGGGACTATATATCTTGGGGGGCTATATATCTGGGGGGCTATATATCTGGGGGGGCTATATATCTGGGGGGGACTATATATCTTGGGGGGGGGGACTATATATCTGGGGGGGACTATATATCTTGGGGGGGGACTATATATCTGGGGGGGACTATATATCTTGGGGGGACTATATATCTGGGGGGGGACTATATATCTGGGGGGGACTATATATCTTGGGGGGACTATATATCTGGGGGGCTATATATCTGGGGGGACTATATATCTTGGGGGGACTATATATCTGGGGGGGACTATATATCTGGGGGGACTATATATCTGGGGGGACTATATATCTTGGGGGGACTATATATCTGGGGGGACTATAAATCTGGGGGGGACTATATATCTGGGGGGACTATATATCTGGGGGGACTATATATCTTGGGGGGCTATATATCTGGGGGGGACTATATATCTGCGGGGGGGACTATATATCTGGGGGGGGACTATATATCTTGGGGGGTGGACTATATATCTGGGGGGGGGGGACTATATATCTTGGGGGGGACTATATATGGGGGGGGACTATATATTTACATTTACATTTAAGTCATTTAGCAGACGCTCTTGGGGGGACTATATACCTGGGGGGACTATATATCTTGGGGGGACTATATATCTGGGGGGCCTATATATCTGGGGGGGGACTATATATCATGGGGGAGGGCTATATATCTGGGGGATGTTTACCGACTATGATGACAGACAACAGATAAATAAAGACCATTCAGTCACATCCTGGGAGGGAGGTAGTGGGATCAGTGCCTAGTGTGGTGAGCAGTGTGTGTGTGTGTGTGTGTGTGTGTGTGTGTGTGTGTGTGTGTGTGTGTGTGTGTGTGTGTGTGTGTGTGTGTGTGTGTGTGTGTGTGTGTGTGTGTGTGTGTGTGTGTGTGTGTGTGTGTGTGTGTGCTCGCTCACCTTTCCCTGTCCTTTCATGAGGACTATGTTGGATATAATAGACGGCTGGGCCAGTCGCCATGGAGACTCCACTTGAAAGGTGCTCAGGGAGCGAGCTGATTTCTTAACTATCTGGTACTCCTACAGACAGAGACAATGAGACAGAGAGACGGAGAGACAGACAGCGATAGAGAGACAGCGAGAGAGAGACAGCGAGAGAGAGACAGCGAGGGAGAGACAGCGAGAGAGAGACAGGGAGAGAGAGACAGTGAGAGGGACAGCGAGAGGGACAGCGAGAGGGACAGTGAGAGAGACAGTGAGAGACAGTGAGAGACAGTGAGAGAGACAGTGAGAGAGAGAGAGACAGCGAGAGAGAGACAGTGAGAGAGGGACAGTGAGAGAGACAGCGTGAGGGACAGCGAGAGAGAGAGACAGTGAGAGAGAGACAGCGAGAGAGAGAGACAGTGAGAGAGACAGCGAGAGAGAGACAGCGAGAGAGAGACAGCGAGAGAGAGACCGTGAGAGAGACAGAGAGAGAGACAGTGAGAGGGACAGGGAGAGAGACATCGAGAGAGAGAGAGACAGCGAGAGAGAGAGAGACAGCGAGACAGAGAGAGAGACAGACAGTGAGAGAGAGAGAGAGACAGCGAGAGAGAGAGAGAGAGAGAGAGAGAGAGAGAGAGAGAGAGAGAGAGAGAGAGAGAGAGAGAGAGAGAGAGAGAGAGAGAGAGAGAGTGAGAGGGACAGTGAGAGGGACAGTGAGAGAGACAGTGAGAGACAGTGAGAGAGACAGCGAGAGAGAGAGACAGTGAGAGATTCAGCGAGAGAGAGACAGCGAGAGGGACAGTGAGAGAGACAGTGAGAGGGACAATGAGGGAGACAGCGAGAGGGACAGTGAGAGAGACAGTGAAAGAGAGAGACAGTGAGAGAGAGACCGTGAGAGAGACAGAGAGAGAGACAGAGAGAGAGACAGCGAGAGAGAGACAGCGAGAGAGAGACAGCGAGAGAGAGACCGTGAGAGAGACAGAGAGAGAGACAGTGAGAGGGACAGTAAGAGGGACAGGGAGAGGGACAGGGAGAGAGAGAGACATCGAGAGAGAGAGAGACAGCGAGACAGAGAGAGAGAGAGAGAGAGACAGCGAGACAGGGAGAGAGAGAGACAATGAGAGAGAGAGAGACAGCGAGAGAGAGAGAGAGAGAGAGAGACAGTGAGAGGGACAGTGAGAGAGACAGTGAGAGAGACAGTGAGAGAGACAGCGAGAGAGAGAGACAGTGAGAGATTCAGCGAGAGAGAGACAGCGAGAGGGACAGTGAGAGAGACAGCGAGAGGGACAGTGAGAGAGACAGTGAAAGAGAGAGACAGTGAGAGAGAGACCATGAGAGAGACAGAGGGAGAGAGAGACAGCGAGAGACAGAGACAGTGAGAGAGAGACAGCGAGAGAGAGACAGAGAGAGAGACAGTGAGAGGGACAGTGAGAGAGACAGCGAGAGAGAGAGAGACAGCGAGAGAGAGAGAGACAGCGAGAGAGAGACAGCGAGAGAGAGACAGCGAGAGAGAGAACGTGAGAGAGACAGAGAGAGAGAGAGACAGTGAGAGAGACAGCGAGAGAGAGAGACAGCGAGAGAGAGAGACAGCGAGAGAGAGAGACAGCGAGAGAGAGACAGCGAGAGAGAGACAGCGAGAGAGAGACCGTGAGAGAGAGAGACAGCGAGAGAGAGAGACAGAGAGAGACAGTGAGAGAGAGAGACAGCGAGAGAGAGATATCGAGAGAGAGAGATAGACAGAGCACTGATTAGACAACATCAATGTAACAACTAGGCCTTTTTTCTAGTTCCAGTTACGTCTCAAAAAATGTGTGAGAGGGCACAACATTTACACCTTTGATTTAAAGGCTACAGCCACTTGCTGGCAAACACTAGGAAACATTGGTCAATCTGCCCTTGATTAACTCAGCAATTAGCAGTAGCCAACCAGGGCATTGTTGTGATAGGGGAGGCTGAAGGGGCCAAACTGAGAGGGTAGGCTGAAAGACAGGGGAGAGAGGACAGGCAGACAGCCAAACTGAAAGGAAGGCTGAGAGGCAAGCTGAAAGACAGGGGAGAGAGGACAGGCAGACAGCCAAACTGAGAGGGTAGGCTGAAAGACAGGGGAGAGGAAGGCTGAGAGGAAGGCTGAGATGGTAGGCTGAAAGACAGGGGAGAGCGGACAGGCAGACAGCCAAACTGAGAGGGTAGGCTGAAAGACAGGGGAGAGGAAGGCTGAGAGGAAGGCTGAGAGGGTAGGCTGAAAGACAGGGGAGAGCGGACAGACAGACAGCCAAACTGAAAGGAAGGCTGAGAGGAAGGCTGAGAGGAAGGCTGAGAGGCAGGCTGAGAGGAAGGCTGAGAGGCAGGCTGAGAGGCAGGCTGAGAGGAAGGCTGAGAGGCAGGCTGAGAGGAAGGCTGAGAGGCCACTCTGAGAGGAAAGTCTGAGAGGCAGGCTGAGAGGCCAGTCTGAGAGGCCAGTCTGAGAGGCCAGTCTGAGAGGCAGGCTGAGAGGCCAGTCTGAGAGGCAGGCTGAGAGGCCAGTCTGAGAGGCCAGTCTGAGAGGCAGGCAGAGAGGCAGGCTGAGAGGCAGGCTGAGAGGCAGGCTGATGGGAGGCAAGCCTGATGGGAGGCAGGCTGAGAGGGGGCAGGCTGATGGGACAAGGGGCAGTATATCTATCAGCCTGAGGCTGAGCCTGTGGGGACAAGGGGCTATCAGTCTGATGGGAGGCAGGCAGAGCCTGAGGCAGGCTATGCCTGATGGGACAGGCAGTATATCTATCAGCCTGTGGGGACAAGGCAGGCTGAGGGGAGTATATCTATCAGCCTGATGGGAGAGGCAGGCCTGATGGGAGGCAGGCTGGGGACAAGGGGAGGCCAGTCTGATGGGACAGGCAGATGGGACAAGGGGCAGGCCTGATGGGCAGGCAGTACATCTATCAGCCTGATGGGACAAGGGGAATATACAGTATATCTATCAGCCTGATGGGACAAGGGGAATATACAGTATATCTATCAGCCTGATGGGACAAGGGGAATATACAGTATATCTATCAGCCTGATGGGACAAGGGGAATATACAGTATATCTATCAGCCTGATGGGACAAGTGGAATATACAGTATATCTATCAGCCTGAGGAGGGAGCAGAACAGGCTTTTGCTGTATAGCCTATTTAAAGCCAATCCAGCCACGGAGAGGTCAGAGACACAGATACAGTATCTCTATGAGAGGAGACGGGAGATACGGAGGCTAGGTTGCTCGTGTATGTCTGTTAAACTTTCAAGGGAAATACCGTTTTGCATGATTTAATAATGGGGATCATTTTAGCTCCCTAAGTAGGGGTGGAACCCAGCAGACAAGCAGGTCAGACAAGCAGGTCTTCAGAGGACTGGAGCTGAGCACCACAGCTAGGTTTAATCAGCTTCCCCTTCAAGGAAAAGTTCCCCATGGGGATATTACATTATTCCTTGACCTTCACCCTTTGACCTCTTCTGTTGTATAATGACAAGCCTTTGGGTTGGATGTGATTGGCTAAGTTTAGGGTTAGGTGTGGGATTTCAACCAGTAACCTTGTGCATGGCAACCCTGGCAACCCGCAGGAATAACAACATCCCCCGGACACTGATCTAGTGACTCCTGACCTCTGCCCTCTGACCTACTGACCTGTCAGACCCCCGGACACTGATCTAGTGACTCCTGACCTCTGACCTACTGACCAGTCAGATCCCCGGACATTGACCTAGTGACTCCTGACCTCTGCCCTCTGACCTACTGACCAGTCAGATCCCCAGACACTGACCTCTGCCCTCTGACCTACTGACCAGTCAGATCCCCGGACATTGACCTAGTGACTCCTGACCTCTGCCCTCTGCCCTCTGACCTACTGACCAGTCAGATCCCTGGACATTGACCTAGTGACTCCTGACCTCTGCCCTTTGACCTACTGACCTGTCGGATGCCTACAGTGTCTAACTGCTGAGGCAGGGAGTGTTTGCGTCCACCTCGTGTCGGTTTGTCCACCATGTCACTTCCTGCCTCTCCATTCTCCACAATCAGCTCGTCATCCTCTCCAACAGACTCCAGACGACTACCGCCCCCTGAAACACAAACCAGGAAGTCTTACGAGCCAATCAGCTCCTCTGAAACACAATACAGGACGTCTCACTATCCAATCGTCTCCTTCCGTCTTCATGGCAGAGCCTAGTGGTCTATGTCCTCATCTGTTGTCCGTGTCCTCAGAAAATAACACGGCAACATTACTGTCAATGACAGTGGTTCAAACCATAATGGATATCAAATGAAAAGATGGAAAGTTCAAACAAGGTGTGACATTAGAATGATCCTCCCCCTTTTAATTGTGTTGTTTTGAAATCTCTTGAGGCGCCTACAGTTTCAGTATGGTTGACTAGCTTATGGGGTAAACCTGACTTATTTTCAGCTGGAGCAAATAACTGTGTGGCATGTCTGTCTCTCCCTCTGTCTGTCTCTCCCTCTGTCTGTCTCTCCCTCTGTCTGTCTCTCCGTCTGTCTGTCTGTCTGTCTGTCTGTCTGTCTGTCTGTCTGTCTGTCTGTCTGTCTGTCTGTCTGTCTGTCTGTCTGTCTGTCTGTCTGTCTGTCTGTCTGTCTGTCTGTCTGTCTGTCTGTCTGTCTGTCTGTCTGTCTGTCTGTCTTCCACAGGCCATGTTGTCCTCTCTAACCTACCTTGTGATCTGCTCCTGAACTTCATGGATGTGGGAGAGCGGCAGGTTTCTTTCTGTCCTTCCACCCGGCCTCGGTCCTCTAGCTTCTCCAGATCAGTCAGCTGCCAGAAGGAAACATCACTAAATTAATGCTGCATGTCAAGAAACTATCTGAGCCAGCCCAGTACAGTTTAGGTTGGCACAATAGTGTGAAAAGTGCAAGTGTGAATCCAATTTGTAAAGTTCTAGACAGCAGAGAGAGAAATGGAGAAATGTGAGGATTTTAAACAAAAAAGGATTGGATTTGGACTGTTATGCAGAATGGGTTCATATCTAATATTTACAAACAGTACATGGGCTGCCACGAGCTGATAACTAACAGACAACAGGAATCATTTTCCTACCTAATGGTTTCCAGAGGTTTCCAACATGGAGACGGGTATTAGGTATTTGTTTACTTTCCTCTGACTTGCCAAACACTTGCTGAGAGCAGAAGGAATGTACCACACCACATGTACACGTCTGACCTCACACAGCGAGCAGGGAAGAAACCAAGCTGGAAACACCCGACAGTTGATATTCCAGAACTCTGGAACTCTAGAATTTAGAACACTCACAAACCAAAACGGGGGAAGTTCTAGCTCTTAGGAGAACTCGGCATAAAACATTTTTAAGTGTTTTCCTTTAAGATTTCCCTTAAGGAATCATTTTCCCTTACATTTTTAAGGGTGTTGCATAGAGCCCCTCAATCATTTTCCTTAGGTACAGGGCCTTCAGAAAGTATTCATACCCCTTGACTTATTCCACATTGTGTTGTGTTACAGCCTGAATTCAAAAGGGATTAAATATATGTTTTTCTTCTCATCCATCTACACACATTACCCCCTAATGACATCACAATAACCCCTAATGACATCACAATACCCCCTAATGACTTCACAATAACCCCTAAAGACATCACAATACCCCCTAATGACATCACAATACCCCCTAATGACATCACAATACCCCCTAATTTCTTCACACTACCCCCTAATGACATCACAATACCCCCTAATGACAGCACAATACCCCGTATTGTCAAAGTGAAAACATATTTTAATTTTTCAGGTTATTGTCCTGCTGAAAGGTGAGTTTGTCTCCCAGTGTCTGGTGGAAAGCAGACTGAACCAGGTTTTCCTCCAGGATTTTGCCCGTGCTTAGCTCTGTTCAGTTACTTTTCATCCTAATAAAAACTCCCGAGTCCTTGCCGATGACAAGCATACCCATAACATGATGCAGCCACCACCATACTTGAAGATATGAAGAGTGGTACTCAGTGATGTGTTGTGTTTGATTGGCCCGAAACAACGCTTACCTTCTAGGGAGTTTTTCCTAGCCACCGTGCTTCTACACCTGCATTGCTTGCTGTTTGGGGTTTTAGGCTGGGTTTCTGTACAGCACTTTGAGATATCAGCTGATGTACGAAGGGCTATATAAATAAATTTGATTTGATTTGATTTGCATTCAGGACATACAGTACATTTCTTTGCCACATTTTTTGTAGTTTTACTTTAGTTCCTTTGTAGGAATATTTTTATTCTGTTCAGGCTTCCATCTTTTCATTCAGGACAGATCTTTCAGTTCACAGCTTCTACAACCATTTTATTGACAGATCTTTCAGCTCACAGCTTCTACAACCATTTTATTGACAGATCTTTCAGTTCACTGCTTCTACAACCATTTTATTGACAGATCTTTCAGCTCACAGCTTCTACAACCATTTTATTGACAGATCTTTCAGCTCACAGCTTCTACAACCATTTTATTGACAGATCTTTCAGCTCACAGCTTCTACAACCATTTTATTGACAGATCTTTCAGTTCACTGCTTCTACAACCATTTTATTGACAGATCTTTCAGTTCAAAGCTTCTACAACCATTCTATTGACAGGTCTTTCAGTTCACTGCTTCTACAACCATTTTATTGACAGATCTTTCAGTTCACTGCTTCTACAACCATTTTATTGACAGAACTTTCAACTTCTACAACCGTTTCTGAACCTTACCGTCTGGGTCTCAGACAGTATTTCTGGGGGAACTCGTGTTGATCTAGGCTCCAGCCTATTGGGGGGGTTATGTTTCAGGCCTACCCAGGCATTGACATACCGAGGTACTTAAACAGCTACCGCAGTTCCACAATACACAACCTCCATGTTGGCCGGTTTATCTAAATGAGTTGCTCATTTTAGCTGCTCAGAATTTTATACCGTGAAAAAAATCACCCCCCTGAGATACAGCCCATTGGGGGAAAAAAATGTTATTGATCATAAATGACCATATGACCAAGTAAATACCATAGAGCAAGTAAAACACTGGAATGGTAGATTTGCAAATAATGTAAATAGTAATAATAATAGTAATAATAAAAATAATGTAAATAGTCCGGGTGACTATTTGATGAATGAATGTTGTTGAAGCAGCCGGAAGCAAAGGGAGATGCCTACAGAAGGAAGGTGCTCTTACTCAACTCAATGTGATTTATTGGCATCCCAAAAGGCTCCCTATTCCCTATATAGTGCACTACTTTAGACCAGAGCCCTAAGTTTTTCCAAGATGGCATAGCAGTTCAGACGTCTTTTGTCCTCGTCTTATCGTGTCCCGTATATATATATATTTACAACTTTTTTCACATACATTTTATTTTTATTTTCCATCAACTCATCTTCAAAACACTCTCCTGCAACCCGCCTCACCAATTTATATTTATAAAAAAGTATTATTTACCTGAAATCTATAATCCTCCAAGAAGCTAGCCAGAAACTAGCCAGGAGCTAGCCAGAAGCTAATCCAGAAGCTAATCAGAAGCTAGTTCAGAAGCTAGCCAGGAGCTAATCAGAAACTAACCAGAAGCTAGCCCAGAAGCTAATCCAGAAGCTAATCAGAAGCTAGTTCAGATACTAGCCAGAAGCTAATCAGAAACTAGCCAGAAGCTAGCCAGGAGCTAATCCAGAAGAAAATCAGAAGCTAGTTCAGAAGCTAGTTAGCTTCTTTACTGGCAAATCGTTAGTATTCAGCTGACCACGGTTTGTGGTCATCAGCTATCCTTTAGCTCGAAAAAAATCTATCGCCAGTTTTGTACGGCGCAGCGCGGCTCGGAACGGAACATACCAGACCAATTTTTTCTCTCCATGTCCCTGGATTTCAACTGCTCTCTGGACATTCATACCCGGATCTCAAAGCTAGCTAGCTGCTATCCGTGTGACTATCGGCTTTCGTTGATTCCGGAGCAAACATAAATTATTCCGGAGCTATCCAGCTCCGTCAATCACTCCTGAGTTCCATCAATCACTCCTGGGCTGCAGTCACCTATCCGGACCCGTTTTACTGCCTACGCGGAGCCCCACCGGGCCTTCACAACTGGACTGCCGACGTTATCTACCCGAAGGAGATCCGGCTGGCTCCTCCGTCGCGACGTTACCTGAACGCCCATCTGCGGCCTGCTAACCGTTAGCTGTCTTAACGGCTGCTATCTGAATAGACAATCGGACTATTTATTTATTTTTATTATTATTATGTTTTCTTCTTGGGCCTCTTTATCTATTGTTTTTATTTTTGTTGTTTTTGTGTGATTTGGATTAATCCCCTCTACCACACGGAACCCCACTAATCTACTGACGGAACGCAAGAGGTGGCTAATAACAGACCTCCATCCTATGCTAGCTTGCTACCGATGGCCTGGCTAGCTGTCTAAATCGCCGTGACCCCCAAACCTGCCCTTAACCAACACAAAAACATCCTATGGCGTTCTGCATTAGCATCGAACAGCCCCCGTGATATGCAGCTGTTCAGGGAAGCTAGAAACCATTATACACAGGCAGTTAGAAAAGCCAAGGCTAGATTTTTCAAGCAGAAATTTGCTTCCTGCAACACTAACTCCAAAAAGTTCTGGGACACTGTAAAGTCCATGGAGAATAAGAACACCTCCTCCCAGCTGCCCACTGCACTGAAGATAGGAAACACTGTCACCACTTATAAATCCACCATGATTGAGAATTTCAATAAGCATTTTTCTACGGCTGGCCATGCTTTCCACCTGGCTACTCCTACCCCGGTCAACAGCACTGCACCCCCAACAGCAACTCGCCCAAGCCTTCCCCATTTCTCCTTCTCCCAAATCCATTCAGCTGATGTTCTGAAAGAGCTGCAAAATCTGGACCCCTACAAATCAGCCGGGCTAGACAATCTGGACCCTTTCTTTCTAAAATTATCTGCCGAAATTTTTGCCACCCCTATTACTAGCCTGTTCAACCTCTCTTTCGTGTCGTCTGAGATTTCCAAAGATTGGAAAGCAGCTGCGGTCATCCCCCTCTTCAAAGGGGGGGACACTCTTGACCCAAACTGCTACAGACCTATATCTATCCTACCATGTCTTTCTAAGGTCTTCGAAAGCCAAGTCAACAAACAGATTACCGACCATTTCGAATCTCACCATACCTTCTCTGCTATGCAATCTGGTTTCAGAGCTGGTCATGGGTGCACCTCAGCCACGCTCAAGGTCCTAAACGATATCTTAACTGCCATCGATAAGAAACATTACTGTGCAGCCGTATTCATTGATCTGGCCAAGACTTTCGACTCTGTCAATCACCACATCCTCATCGGCAGACTCGACAGCCTTGGTTTCTCAAATGATTGCCTCGCCTGGTTCACCAACTACTTCTCTGATAGAGTTCAGTGTGTCAAATCGGAGGGTCTGCTGTCCGGACCTATGGCAGTCTCTATGGGGGTGCCACAGGGTTCAATTCTTGGACCGACTCTCTTCTCTGTATACATCAATGAGGTCGCTCTTGCTGCTGGTTAGTCTCTGATCCACCTCTACGCAGACGACACTACGCAGACGACACCATTCTGTATACTTCCGGCCCTTCTTTGGACACTGTGTTAACAACCCTACAGGCAAGCTTCAATGCCATACAACTCTCCTTCCGTGGCCTCCAATTGCTCTTAAATACAAGTAAAACTAAATGCACGCTCTTCAACCGATCGCTACCTGCACCTACCCGCCTGTCCAACATCACTACTCTGGACGGCTCTGACTTAGAATACGTGGACAACTACAAATACCAGGTGTCTGGTTAGACTGTAAACTCTCCTTCCAGACCCATATCAAACATCTCCAATCCAAAGTTAAATCTAGAATTGGCTTCCTATTTCGCAACAAAGCATCCTTCACTCATGCTGCCAAACATACCCTCGTAAAACTCACCATCCTTCCAATCCTGGACTTTGGCGATGTCATTTACAAAATAGCCTCCAATACCCTACTCAACAAATTGGATGCAGTCTATCACAGTGCAATCCGTTTTGTCACCAAAGCCCCATATACTACCCACCGTTGCGACCTGTACGCTCTCGCTGGCTGGCCCTCGCTTCATACTCGTCGCCAAACCCACTGACTCCATGTCATCTACAAGACCCTGCTAGGTAAAGTCCCCCCTTATCTCAGCTCGCTGGTCACCATAGCATCTCCCACCTGTAGCACACGCTCCAGCAGGTATATCTCTCTAGTCACCCCCAAAACCAATTCTTTCTTTGGCCGCCTCTCTTTCCAGTTCTCTGCTGCCAATGACTGGAACGAACTACAAAAATCTCTGAAACTGGAAACACTTATCTCCCTCACTAGCTTTAAGCACCAACTGTCAGATCAACTCACAGATTACTGCACCTGTACATAGCCCACCTATTATTTAGCCCAAACAACTACCTCTTTCCCAACTGTATTTAATTAATTAATTTATTTTGCTCCTTTGCACCCCATTATTTTTATTTCTACTTTGCACATTCTTCCATTGCAAAACTACCATTCCAGTGTTTTACTTGCTATATTGTATTTACTTTGCCACCATGGCCTTTTTTGCCTTTACCTCCCTTCTCACCTCATTTGCTCACATTGTATATAGACTTGTTTATACTGTATTATTGACTGTATGTTTGTTTTACTCCATGTGTAACTCTGTGTCGTTGTATCTGTCGAACTGCTTTGCTTTATCTTGGCCAGGTCGCAATTGTAAATGAGAACTTGTTCTCAACTTGCCTACCTGGTTAAATAAAGGTGAACTAAATAAATAAATAAATGTTGTTTTTCTCAATTGACACAGAAATTATGTCTTGAGTTCTGGGACTCTTGCTTTAATCTTGAGTTAAGTGTATTTGTTTACAACATATCTTGAAGTGGAGTCTCTCAATAAGTTTAATTTGGTTATTTATATAGATAAAAAGAGACTCATATTCAATGGGGTCTATAATTTTTGACACCCAAGATAAATAATACAATCATACAAATACTGCGCTATATACATTTTTTAAAATGGGAATATGCATTATTTTATACGAATACAATTGCTCAGAGAACAATATTTTGTATAACAAGTAATACAAATATATACAAAAATATGGGATAAAAATGATTGGATCCCTGTTGTCAATACTCTAGAACCCTCCCCTGCTGTCAATACTCTAGAACCCTCCCCTATTGTCAATACTCTAGAACCCTCCCCTGTTGTCAATACTCTAGAACCCTCCCCTGTTGTCAATACTCTACACCCCTCCACTGTTGTCAATAATCTAGCATCCTCCCCTGTTGTCAATACTCTAGAACCCTCCGCTGTTGTCAATACTCTAGAACCCTCCCCTGTTGTCAGTACTCTAGAACCCTCCGCTGTTGTCAATACTCTAGAACCCTCCCCTGTTGTCAATACTCTAGCTTTGTCCCCTGCTGTCAATACTCTAGAACCCTCCCCTGTTGTCAATACTCTAGAACCCTCCCCTGTTGTCAATACTCTAGAACCCTCCCGTTGTCAATACTCTAGAACCCTCCCCTGCTGTCAAAACTCTAGCATCCTCCCCCTGTTGTCAATACTCTACACCCCTCCACTGTTGTCAATACTCTAGCATCCTCCCCTGCTGTCAATACTCTAGCATCCTCCCCTGTTGTCAATATTCTAGCATCCTCCCCTGTTGTCAATATTCTAGCATCCTCCCCTGTTGTCAATACTCTAGAACCCTCCCCTGTTGTCAATACTCTAGCATCCTCTCCTGTTGTCAGTACTCTAGAACACTCCCCTGTTGTCAATACTCTAGAACCCTCCCCTGTTTTCAATACTCTAGCACCCTCCCCTGTTTTCAATACTCCAGCATCCTCCCCTATTTGTCAATACTCTAGCATCCTCCCCTGCTGTCAATACTCCAGCATCCTCCCCTATTTGTCAATACTCTAGCATCCTCCCATGCTGTCAATACTCTAGCATCTCCCCTGTTTTGAATACTCTAGAACCCTCCCCTGTTTTGAATACTCTAGAACCCTCCCCTGTTTTGATTACTCTAGAACCCTCCCCTGTTTTGAATACTCTAGAACCCTCCCTTGTTTTGAATAGTCTAGAACCCTCCTCTGCCGTCAATACTCCAGAACCCTCCCCTGTTGTCAATACTCGATATCTTCAGCACTCCACAAACCAGGCCTTAATGGTAGAGTGGCCAGACAGAAGCCACTCCTCAGTAAAAGGCACATGACAGCCCACTTGGAGTTTGCCAAAAGGCAGCTGAAGGATTCTCAGACCATGAGAAACAACATTCTCTGGTCTGATGAAACCAAGACTTAATCATTTGTCTTGAATGCCAAGAGTCAAGTCTGGGGGAAACCTGGCACCATCCCTACGGTGAAGCATGCTGTTGGCACCTTGAGATGATCTGCAGAGAAGAATGGGAAAAACTCCCCAAATAAAGGTATACCAAGCTTGTAGCATCATACCCACGAAGACTCAAGGCTGTAATCGCTGCCAAGTACTGAGTAGGGTCACGGTCAGAATACATACATAAATGTGATATTTCTATTTTTCATTTTTAATACATTTGCAAATATTTCTAAAAACCTGTGTTTGCTTAGTCATTATGGGGTATTGTGTGTAGATTGATGAGGATATCTATATATTTGTATTCATTTTAGAATAAGGCTGTAACGTAACAAAATGTGGAAAAAGTCAAGGGGTCTGAATACTTTCAGAATGCACTGTATATAAAGCTATAACTGTAAAGGGGATACTACAGCTCCTCTTATAGATACAACAACTCATAAAGCTCATACTCCTACAGCTCCTACAGCTCATAATACTACAGCTCACACAGCTCTAGGAAGAGTCTTGTTGGTTCTAAGCTCCAACAGCTCCTAAAGCTGTAAAGATCATACAGCTCATACACTCCTACAGCTCATACTCCTACAGCTCATACTCCTACAGCTCCTACTCCTACAGCTCCTACTCCTACAGCTCCTACAGCTCATAATACTACAGCTCACACAGCTCTAGGAAGAGTCTTGTTGGTTCAGCTCCTACTCCTACAGCTCCTACTCCTACAGCTCCTACAGCTCCAAATCTCCTACAGCTCCTACAGCTCATACTCCTACAGAATTGTGCTTTTGTCTCTACTGTACTCCTACAGCCAATACAGCTCCTACAGCTCCTACTCCTATAGTTCATACTCCTACAACTCATGAAACTCCTACAGCTCATACTCCCGCAGGTCATACTCCTAAAGCTCCTACATTTCCTATTCCTACAGCTCCCACAGCTCCTACAGCTCGTACTCCTACAGCTCCTACAATTTCTACAGCGCATACTCCTACAGCTCCTACAGTTCGCATCAGCTCCAACAGCTCATAATCCTACAGCTCCTACAGTTCTGACAGCTCCAACAGCTTATAATCCTACAGCTCATACAGCTCATACAGATCCTACAGCTCATACTTCCACAGCTCCTACAGCTCCTACAGCTCCAACTTCTACAGCTCCTACAGCTCCAACATATCCTAGGGTTCATACAGCTCCTACAGCTCCAACATATCCTAGGGTTCATACAGCTCCTACAGCTCCTACAGCTCCAACATATCCTAGGGTTCATACAGCTCCTACAGCTCCTACAGCTCCAACATATCCTAGGGTTCCTACAGCTCCTACAGCTCCAACATATCCTAGGGTTCCTACAGCTCCTACAGCTCCAACATATTTCTACAGCTCCTACAGCTCCAACAGCTCCTACAGTTTACAGCTCCTACAGCTCCAACATATCCAGCTCATAATCCTACAGCTCCCATACAGTTCTGACAGCTCCAACATATCCAGCTCATAATCCTACAGCTCCAACATATCCAGGGTTCTGACAGCTCCAACAGCTCATAATCTAGGGTTCATACAGCTCCTACAGCTCCTATCCAGTTCTGACAGCTCCAACATATCCTAGGTTCATAATCCTACAGCTCCAACATATCCTAGGGTTCATACAGCTCCTACAGCTCCAACATATCCAGGGTTCATACAGCTCCTACAGCTCCAACATATCCTAGGGTTCATACAGCTCCTACAGCTCCAACATATCCTAGGGTTCATACAGCTCCTACAGCTCCAACATATCCTAGGGTTCATACAGCTCCTACAGCTCCAACATATCCTAGGGTTCATACAGCTCCTACAGCTCCAACATATCCTAGGGTTCATACAGCTCCTACAGCTCCAACATATCCTAGGGTTCATACAGCTCCTACAGCTCCAACATATCCTAGGGTTCATACAGCTCCTACAGCTCCAACAGCTCCAACATATCCTAGGGTTCATACAGCTCCTACAGCTCCTACAGCTCCAACATATCCTAGGGTTCATACAGCTCCTACAGCTCCTACAGCTCCTACAGCTCCAACATATCCTAGGGTTCATACAGCTCCTACAGCTCCTACAGCTCCAACATATCCTAGGGTTCATACAGCTCCTACAGCTCCAACATATCCTAGGGTTCATACAGCTCCTACAGCTCCAACATATCCTAGGGTTCATACAGCTCCTACAGCTCCAACATATCCTAGGGTTCATACAGCTCCTACAGCTCCAACATATCCTAGGGTTCATACAGCTCCTACAGCTCCAACATATCCTATTGTTCATACAGCTCCTACAGCTCCAACATATCCTAGGGTTCATACAGCTCCTACAGCTCCAACATATCCTAGGGTTCATACAGCTCCTACAGCTCCAACATATCCTAGGGCTACAGCTCCTACAGCTCCAACATATCCTAGGGTTCATACAGCTCCTACAGCTCCAACATATCCTAGGGTTCAAACCAGCTCCAACATAGAGGGTTCAAAACAGCTCCAACATCCAGGGTTCCCAGCCTCACATGCTCCAACATATCCCAGGGACAGGACAGCTCCAACATATCCTAGGAGACAGACAGCTCCAACATATCCTAAGGTTCATACAGCTTGCACACAACTCTGAAACCATCCAAATGAGAACCAAAATATACATCCAGAACCCAGCCTCATTATGGCAAGCTACTCCACAGACAGGACGCAGGCAAGGAGACAGACAGGCAGGCAAGCTACTCCACAGACAGGACGCAGGCAAGGAGACAGACAGGCAGGCAGGCAGGCAGACAGACAGACGAGAGGAGGACGCAGGCAAGGAGACAGACAGGCAGGCAGGCAGGCAGACAGACAGACGAGAGGAGGACGCAGGCAAGGAGACAGACAGACAGACAGACAGACAGACAGACAGACAGACAGACAGACAGACAGACAGACAGGCAGACAGACAGACAGACAGACAGACAGGAGGCAGGCAGGCAGACAGACAGACAGACAGGCAGACAGACAGACAGACAGACAGACAGACAGACAGACAGACAGGCAGACAGACAGACAGACAGACAGACAGACAGACAGACAGACAGACAGACAGACAGACAGACAGACAGACAGACAGACAGACAGACAGACAGACAGACAGACAGGCAGAAAGGCAGAAAGGCAGAAAGTGAGAGGGAGACATACAGTGGGGCAAGAAAGTATTTAGTCAGCCACCAATTGTGCAAGTTCTCCCACTTAAAAAGATGAGAGAGGCCTGTAATTTTCATCATAGGTACACCTCAACTATGACAGACAAAATTATTTAAAACATATCCAGAAAATCACATTGTAGGATTTTTAATGAATTTATTTGCAAATGATGGTGGAAAATAAGTATTTGGTCACCTACAAACAAGCAAGATTTTTGGTTCTCACAGACCTGTAACTTCTTCTTTAAGAGGCTCCTCTGTCCTCCACTCGTTACCTGTATTAATGGCACCTGTTTGAACTTGTTATCAGAATAAAAAGACCTGTCCACAACCTCAAACAGTCACACTCCAAACTCCACTATGGCCAAGACCAAAGAGCTGTCAAAGGACACCAGAAACAAAATTGTAGACCTGCACCAGGCTGGGAAGACTGAATCTTACAGGCCTCTCTCATCATTATAAGTGGGAGAACTTGCACAATTGGTGGCTGACTAAATACTTTTTTGCCCCACTGTATTTGAGGGAAAAAGAAAGACAGCCATGTTGGGACACAAAAGGGGGGAAGGAATGTATAGCCACTTTTACTTGTTAGTTTCTAGGAATAGTTTGTTGACTTCGTTTACTGACGCGTGTGCGTGTGCGCGTGTGCGCGTGTGCCTGGGTGTGTCAGATGAAGCCTGCTGGAAACAAGTTCCTGTATGGGGCCGAGCGACACGACGTCGAGGGTTCAGAGAAGACACGGGTCAGTGACCATGCAGCCCGAGAACAACAGTTTTCAGCTGTGCTAACATAATTGCAAAAGGGGTTTCTAATGATCAATAAGCCTTTTAAGATGATCATCTTGGATTAGCTAACACAACGTGCCATTGGAACACAGAAGTGTGTTTGTTATAAAAGCAAGTTCATGGTCCAGAAGGCATTGTTTTTGCCAATAGGCTATTAGGCTGTTATTGTAAATAATAATTTATTCTTAAATGCCTTGTTAAAGTTATATAAAACATTTCAAAAACATCTGGAGCATCAGCATTTGTGGGTTTGATTACAGGCTCAAAATGGCCAGAAACAAATAACTTTCTTCTGAAACTCGTCAGTCTATTCTTGTTCTGAGAAATGAAGGCTCTTCCATGAGAGAAATGTCCAAGAAACTGAAGACCTCGTACAACGCTGTGTACTACTCCCTTCACAGAACCCCGCAAACTGGCTCTAACCACAACAGAAAGAGGAGTGAGAGGCCCCGGCGCACAACTGAGCAAGAGGACAAGTACATTAGGGTGTCTAGTTTGAGAAACAGACGCCTCACAAGTCCTCAACTGGCAGCTTCATTAAATAGTACCCGAAAATCACCGGTCTCAACATCAACAGTGAAACAGGCGACTCTGCAATGTTGGCCTTCTAGGCAGAGTCGCAAAGAAAATATATCAGACTGGCCAATATCTCAGACTGGCCAAAATCTCAGACTGGCCAATATCTCAGACTGGCCAATATCTCAGCCTGGCCAATATCTCAGACTGGCCAATATCTCAGACTGGCCAATATCTCAGCAAAATTAAAATAAAAGAATAAGATGGGCAAAAGAACAGACACTGGACAGAGGAAGATTGGAGAAAAAAAAAGTGTTATGGACAGACGAATCTAAGTTTGAGGTGTTCGGATCATTCGTGAGACGAGAAAAAATGTAAAGAGTTTAGTACTTGACGCCATCTGTCAAGAGGCAATGTGTTGGTCTGGGGGAGGCAATGTGTTGGTCTGGGGGAGGCAATGTGATGGTCTGGGGAGGCAATGTGATGGTCTGGGGGAGGCAATGTGATGGTCTGGGGGAGGCAATGTGATGGTCTGGGGGAGGCAATGTGATGGTCTGGGGGAGGCAATGTGATGGTCTGGGGGAGGCAATGTGATGGTCTGGGGGAGGCAATGTGATGGTCTGGGGGAGGCAATGTGATGGTCTGGGGGAGGCAATGTGATGGTCTGGGGGAGGCAATGTGATGGTCTGGGGAGGCAATGTGATGGTCTGGGGGAGGCAATGTGATGGTCTGGGGAGGCAATGTGATGGTCTGGGGGAGGCAATGTGATGGTCTGGGGGAGGCAATGTGTTGGTCTGGGGGAGGCAATGTGTTGGTCTGGGGGAGGCAATGTGTTGGTCTGGGGGTGCTTTGGTGGTGGTAAAGTGGGAGATTTGTACAGGGTTTTAAAAAAAAAACATTATTTCACCTTTATTTAACCAGGTAGGCTAGTTGAGAACAAGTTCTCATTTGCAACTGCGACCTGGCCAAGATAAAGCCATAGCAGTGTGAACAGACAACACAGAGTTACACATGGAATAAACAATTAACAAGTGAATAACACAGTAGAAAAAAATGGGCAGTCTATATACAATGTGTGCAAAAGGCATGAGGAGGTAGGCGAATAATACAATTTTGCAGATTAACACTGGAGTGATAAATGATCAGATGGTCAGGTACAGGTAGAGATATTGGTGTGCAAAAGAGCAGAAAAGTACAAAAATACAAAACAGTATAAAAACAGTATGGGAATGAGGTAGGTGAAAATGGGTGGGCTATTCACCAATAGACTATGTACAGCTGCAGCGATCGGTTAGCTGATGTTTGAAGTTGGTGAGGGAGATAAAAGTCTCCAACTTCAGCGATTTTTGCAGTTCGTTCCAGTCACAGGCAGCAGAGTACTGGAACGAAAGGCAGCCAAATGAGGTGTTGGCTTTAGGGATGATCAGTGAGATACACCTGCTGGAGCGCGTGCTACGGATGGGTGTTGCCATCGTGACCAGTGGACTGAGATAAGGTGGAGCTTTACCTAGCATGGACTTGTAGATGACCTGGAGCCAGTGGGTCTGACGACGAATATGTAGTGAGGGCCAGCCGACTAGAGCATACAAGTCGCAATGGTGGGTGGTATAAGGTGCTTTAGTGACAAAACGGATGGCACTGTGATAGACTGCATCCAGTTTGCTGAGTAGAGTGTTGGAAGCAATTTTGTAGATGACATCGCCGAAGTCGAGGGTCGGTAGGATAGTCAGTTTTACTAGGGTAAGCTTGGCGGCGTGAGTGAAGGAGGCTTTGTTGCGGAATAGAAAGCCGACTCTTGATTTGATTTTCGATTGGAGATGTTTGATGTGAGTCTGGAAGGAGAGTTTGCAGTCTAGCCAGACACCTAGGTACTTATAGATGTCCACATATTCAAGGTCGGAACCATCCAGGGTGGTGATGCTAGTCGGGCATGCGGGTGCAGGCAGCGATCGGTTGAAAAGCATGCATTTGGTTTTACTCGCGTTTAAGAGCAGTTGGAGGCCACGGAAAGAGTGCTGTATGGTATTGAAGCTCGTTTGGAGGTTAGATAGCACAGTGTCCAATGACGGGCCAAAAGTATATAGAATGGTGTCGTCTGTGTAGAGGTGGATCAGGGAATCGCCCGCAGCAAGAGCAACATCATTGATATATACAGAGAAAAGAGTCGGCCCGAGAATTGAACCCTGTGGCACCCCCATAGAGACTGCCAGAGGACATTTACATTTACATTTAAGTCATTTAGCAGACGCTCTTATCCAGAGCGACTTACAAATTGGTGCATTCACCTTATGACATCCAGTGGGACAGTCACTTAACAATAGTGCATCTAAAACTTAGGGGGGGTGGGGTGAGAGGGATTACTTAACCTATCCTAGGTATTCCAGAGGACCGGACAGCATGCCCTCCGATTTGACACACTGAACTCTGTCTGCAAAGTAATTGGTGAACCAGGCAAGGCAGTCATCCGAAAAACCGAGGCTATTGAGTCTGCCGATAAGAATATGGTGATTGACAGAGTCGAAAGCCTTGGCGAGGTCGATGAAGACGGCTGCACAGTACTGTCTTTTATCGATGGCGGTTATGATATCGTTTAGTACCTTGAGTGTAGCTGAGGTGCACCCGTGACCGGCTCGGAAACCAGATTGCACAGCGGAGAAGGTACGGTGGGATTCGAGATGGTCAGTGACCTGTTTGTTGACTTGGCTTTCGAAGACCTTAGATAGGCAGGGCAGGATGGATATAGGTCTATAACAGTTTGGGTCCAGGGTGTCTCCCCCTTTGAAGAGGGGGATGACTGCGGCAGCTTTCCAATCCTTGGGGATCTCAGACGATATGAAAGAGAGGTTGAACAGGCTGGTAATAGGGGTTGCGACAATGGCGGCAGATAGTTTCAGAAATAGAGGGTCCAGATTGTCAAGCCCAGCTGATTTGTACGGGTCCAGGTTTTGCAGCTCTTTCAGAACATCTGCTATCTGGATTTAGGTAAAGGAGAACCTGGAGAGGCTTGGGCGAGTAGCTGCGGGGGGGGGCAGAGCTGTTGGCCGAGGTTGGAGTAGCCAGGCGGAAGGCATGGCCAGCCGTTGAGAAGTGCTTATTGAAGTTTTCGATAATCATGGATTTATCGGTGGAGACCGTGTTACCTAGCCTCAGTGCAGTGGGCAGCTGGGAGGAGGTGCTCTTGTTCTCCATGGACTTCAGTGTCCCAGAACTTTTTGGAGTTGGAGCTACAGGATGTAAACTTCTGCCTGAAGAAGCTGGCCTTAGCTTTCCTGACTGACTGCGTGTATTGGTTCCTGACTTCCCTGAACAGTTGCATATCACGGGGGGCTATTCGATGCTATTGCAGTCCGCCACAGGATGTTTTTGTGCTGGTCGAGGGCAGTCAGGTCTGGAGTGAACCAAGGGCTGTATCTGTTCTTGGTTCTGCATTTTTTGAACGGAGCATGCTTATCTAAAATGGTGAGGAAGTTACTTTTAAAGAATGACCAGGCATCCTCAACTGACGGGATGAGGTCAATGTCCTTCCAGGATACCCGGGCCAGGACGATTAGAAAGGCCTGCTCACAGAAGTGTTTTAGGGAGCGTTTGACAGTGATGAGGGGTGGTCGTTTGACTGCGGCTCCGTGGCGGATACAGGCAATGAGGCAGTGGTCGCTGAGATCCTGGTTGAAGACAGCGGAGGTGTATTTGGAGGGCCAGTTGGTCAGGATGACGTCTATGAGGGTGCCCTTGTTTACAGAGTTAGGGTTGTACCTGGTGGGTTCCTTGATGATTTGAGTGAAATTGAGGGCATCTAGCTTAGATTGTAGGACTGCCGGGGTGTTAAGCATATCCCAGTTTAGGTCACCTAACAGAACAAACTCTGAAGCTAGATGGGGGGCGATCAATTCACAAATGGTGTCCAGGGCACAGCTGGGAGCTGAGGGTGGTACAGGGTAAAAGGGATCTTGAAGAAGGAAGGTTATCACTCCATTTTGCAACGCCATGCCATACCCTACCCTGTGGATGGTCCTTAATTGGAGCCAATTTCCTCCTACAACAGGACAATGACCCAAGCACAGCTCCAAACTATGCAATAACTATTTAGGGAAGAAGCAGTCAGCTGGTATTCTGTCTATAATGGAGTGACCAGCACAGTCACCGGATCTCAACCCTATTGAGCTGTTGTGGGAGCAGCTTGACCGTATGGTACGTAAAGAGGTGCCCATCAAGCCAATCCAACTTGTGGGAGGTGCTTCAGGAAGCATGGGGTGAAATCTCTTCAGATTACCTCAACACATTGACAACTAGAACGCCAAAGGTCTGCAAGGCTGTAATTGCAGCAAATGGAGGATTCTTTGACAAAAGCAAAGTCTGAAAGACACAATTATTATTGAAAAAAAAAAAAAGAAATCATGATTAATAACCTTGTTAACGTCTCTTGACTATATTTCCTATTCATTATGCAACTCATTTCATGTCTGTTTTCATGGAAAACTGTGACCCCAAACTTTAGAACGGTAGTGTACATAGGGTTTAGTCTTTAGGGAACGCAACACTAATCATCCCTATCATGTCTTCAAACAGACGTCGTGAGCACGTAAAAGGAGAAGTGTCACGTTCAGGGATTGAGGTAAATGAGGCTTTGTACCCTCTCTCTTTCACCATCCCCGTCTCTCTTGCGTTCTCGACTCCCCCTATCACTCTGTCCCCCTCCCCATGCATTCTCTCTCCCCAGCACTCCCTCTCCCCTCTCTCCCTTTCGATCCCTCTCCCCTCTCTCCCCGTGTCACGTCTCCATGCTGCCTCTCCCCTCTGACTCTTTGATGTGTCTGCTTTAATTCTCAGCTTAAGAAAGGACCGAAACCCTCGTGGAATTAACACCGTTTGAATAGCAGGTTCTTGTCACCGACAGTGTTTGAGTTCCTTGCGGAGTAAAGAAAACTTGATATAATTCTTCATAATCAACACAGTTTTAAGCTAGTCAGGCACACACACACACACACACACACACACACACACACACACACACACACACACACACACACACACACACACACACACACACACACACACACACACACACACACACACACACACACACACACACACACACACACACACACACACACACACACACACACACACACACACACACACACACACACACACACACAGCCTCCTGCCTGACTAGCTATCATAATGATGACTGCTAAGGGTTTTGACAAATCCCTCAACACCTCTCTTATTCTCTTCCTTCCTTCCTTCCCTTCCTCTCTCTCCACATCTCAAGTGGAGTCACAACTGTGTAGTGTGCAGTGTGTGTGTGTGTGTGTGTGTGTGTGTGTAGTGTGTGTGTGTGTGTGTGTGTGTGTGTGTGTGTGTGTGTGTGTGTGTGTGTGTGTGTGTGTGTGTGTGTGTGTGTGTGTGTGTGTGTGTGTGTGTGTGTGTGTGTGTGTGTGTGTGTGTGTGTGTGTGTGTGTGTGTGTGTGTGTGTGTGTGTGTGTGTGTGGTGTGTGTGTGTGTGTGTGTGTGTGTACGCCCAACTAATTCCCGCTCCTCCCTCTTGTTTTCTTTTCTCTTCCTCTCTTCAGACAACACTAAGCCTCTGCCATTTAAAAAAAAGGATCTGACAGTTAGTTCAACCCAAGAGGGAGAGAGAGACACGCTTTCCTTTCAAAATGGAGCCTGTGTGACTAAAGCCTATTAACGATAGGCAGTTACGGGTGTGTGTTAAGTTATGATAGTAGGACTGCAGCTCTCACGCCTGGTCAATGGGAGCGGGAGCACGTACACACACACACTAGACCACTGCAGAACATGGTCTATAGTCCCCCTTGGAGACAGTGACAGGAAGGTAAGTACAATGACTGATATGTCAGACACACACAGCTACTTCAACAGGAGCTGTGGAATGCAGAGAGAGAGAGAGAGAGAGAGAGAGAGAGAGAGAGAGAGAGAGAGAGAGAGAGAGAGAGAGAGAGAGAGAGAGAGAGAGAGAGAGAGAGAGAGAGAGAGAGAGAGAGAGAGAGAGAGAGAGAGAGAGAGAGAGAGAGAGAGAGGAGAGAGAGAGAAATAGTGAGGAGCTTGCTGTGGGAGTGTGTGACCCACTTTGCTCAGTGCTAACAAGCCCACACACACACACACACCCGCTTCTACATATTTACTGCAAATACATAATGCATACAGTATGAAACTCAACGGCTTGTCCCAGACCTAGTCTGAAGAACCTACAGTAGTCCAACACTTTCCCAACTGCACCCTGTCATCACGAAGTGACCCACCAAGCTGAACCGCTGAATGACCAGCCATCCTGGTGATAAACCCTGGCCCATTTAAATCACAGAACACAGAACTAACACAGACAGACAACACAGATAGCTTCTATCAGTGGGTGAATACATTATTTCTCAGCTGCTCCTGAAGTTAGACAGAAGCTAAACAGGCAGATGGGCTACTGCACAAGAGGATTGGAACCAGCTCAAAATGACAACACTAGAGAACATCTCATTTCATTGGGGGGGGGCGCTGATGAACCTGAGAGACCAAAACAGACAACAGAAGAGAATGACAGAGGAATGGAAAGGAACATAGCTGTTGGACTAGTTCAAGAGAGAGAGACTAGCATATAGCTGTTGGACTAGTTTAGGAGAGAGAGACTAGCATATAGCTGTTGGACTAGTTCAAGAGAGAGAGACTAGCATATAGCTGTTGGACTAGTTCAAGAGAGAGAGACTAGCATATAGCTGTTGGACTAGTTCAAGAGAGAGAGACTAGCATATAGCTGTTGGACTAGTTCAAGAGAGAGAGACTAGCATATAGCTGTTGGACTAGTTCAAGAGAGAGAGACTAGCATATAGCTGTTGGACTAGTTCAAGAGAGAGAGACTAGCATATAGCTGTTGGACTAGTTCAAGAGAGACTAGCATATAGCTGTTGGACTAGTTCAAGAGAGAGAGACTAGCATATAGCTGTTGGACTAGTTCTAGAGAGACTAGCATATAGCTGTTGGACTAGTTCAAGAGAGACTAGCATATAGCTGTTGGACTAGTTCAAGAGAGAGAGACTAGCATATAGCTGTTGGACTAGTTTAGGAGAGAGAGACTAGCATATAGCTGTTGGACTAGTTTAGGAGAGAGAGACTAGCATATAGCTGTTGGACTAGTTCAAGAGAGAGAGACTAGCATATAGCTGTTGGACTAGTTCAAGAGAGAGAGACTAGCATATAGCTGTTGGACTAGTTCAAGAGAGAGAGACTAGCATATAGCTGTTGGACTAGTTCAAGAGAGAGAGACTAGCATATAGCTGTTGGACTAGTTTAAGAGAGAGAGACTAGCATATAGCTGTTGGACTAGTTCAAGAGAGACTAGCATATAGCTGTTGGACTAGTTCAAGAGAGAGAGACTAGCATATAGCTGTTGGACTAGTTCAGAGAGAGACTAGCATATAGCTGTTGGACTAGTTCAAGAAGAGAGACTAGCATATAGCTGTTGGACTAGTTCAAGAGAGACTAGCATATAGCTGTTGGACTAGTTCAAGAGAGACTAGCATATAGCTGTTGGACTAGTTCAGAGAGAGAGACTAGCATATAGCTGTTGGACTAGTTCAAGAGAGAGACTAGCATATAGCTGTTGGACTAGTTCAAGAGAGAGAGACTAGCATATAGCTGTTGGACTAGTTCAAGAGAGACTAGCATATAGCTGTTGGACTAGTTCAAGAGAGAGAGACTAGCATATAGCTGTTGGACTAGTTCAAGAGAGAGAGACTAGCATATAGCTGTTGGACTAGTTCAAGAGAGACTAGCATATAGCTGTTGGACTAGTTCAAGAGAGAGAGACTAGCATATAGTGATAAATGATCAGATGGTCATGTACAGGTAGAGATAGCATATAGAGCAGAAAAGTAAATAAATAAAAACAGTATGGGGATCAGGTAGGTAAATTGGGTGGACTAGTTCCGGTGGACTATGACAGCTATAGCTGTCAGACTAGTTCAAGAGAGACTAGCATATAGCTGTTGGAGTAGTTCCAGGCCCTAATCTCTAGGACTCGAAAGAGGAAGAGACAGCACAAGAGAGGCAGACAAGCCGCTAGTCACATGTGGCAGGGCTTGTGAACTATCATGGACTACAAAGAGCTGGCCAGTGACGGGAAGCTACCAAATGAGATAAATGCCTTCTATTCTTGCTTGAAGTCGAGCAACACTGAACCATGAATGAGAGCACTAGCTGTTCAGGATGGTTGTGTGATCACACTCTCCATAGCCGTTGTGAGTAAGACCTATAAATAGGTTAACATTCATAAGGCCATAGGGCCAGACATATTACCAAGACACATACTTAGAGCATACGCTGACCAGTTGGCAAATGTCTTCACTGACATTGTCAAGGTAACTTTCTTAAATGACTATTGCCCCATAGCACTCACATCTGTAGACATGAAAGGCATTGAAAGGCTGGTCATGGCTCACATCAACACAATAACAGAAACCCTAGACACACTCCAATTCGCAAACCGCCCCAACAGATCCACAGATGAAGCAAACTCTATTGCAATCCACACTACCCTCTGCCACCTGGATAAGGGGAACACCTATGTGATAATTTTACTAAAGAGTGGCTCCTGTCTGGCCACTCTACCATGAAGGCCTGATTGGTGAAGTGCTGCAGAGAGATCAAAGGAATTGTCTGTAGAGCTCTGAGACAGAATTGTTTTGAAGCACAGATCTGGGAAAAGGTTCCAAAAAACGTATGCAGCATTGAAGGTCCCCAAGAACACAGTGGCCTCCATCATTCTTAAATGGAAGAAGTTTTGAACCATGAAGACTCATCCTAGAGCTGACCACCTGACCAAACTGAGCAATAGGGGGAGAAGGGCCTTGGTCAGGGAGGTGACCAGGACCCCGATGGTCACTATGACAGAGCTCCAGTTCCTCTGCGGAGATGGGAGAACCTTCAGAAGGACAAACATCTATGTAGTACTCCACCAATCAGGCCTTTATGGTAGAGTGGCAAGACGGAAGCCACTCCTCAGTAAAAGGCACATGACAGCCTACATGACAGCCCAGGAAGGGGAGATACCATGTGGTGGAGGATGGGAGATACCATGTGGTGGATGATGGGAAGATACCATGTGGTGGAGGATGGGAGATACCATGTGGTGGAGGAAGGGGATATACCATGTGGTGGAGGATGGGAGATACCATGTGGTGGAGGATGGGAGATACCATGTGGTGGAGGAAGGGGAGATACCATGTGGTGGAGGATGGGAGATAACATGTGGTGGAGGATGGGAGATGCCATGTGATGGAGGAAGGGTAGATGCCATGTGATAGAGGAAGGGTAGATACCATGTGGTGGAGGATGGGAGATACCATGTGGTGGAGGATGGGAGATACCATGTGGTGGAGGATGGGAGATACCATGTGGTGGAGGATGGGAGATACCATGTTGGAGTAGAAGGGAGGAAAATAATTATCATAATAGAACTAACAGCAAGACAAGGGGAGGGAGCTCAACAGAAACCATGCCAGCCAGCCGCTAGCCAGGATGAATTGAAGTGATTTGCACATTAATAAAGTGGTAACTACATAGAAGCCCACTTTGTGATCTGAAAGGTAAGGTGATGTTCAGTTCAGACCTCATCTGATCTGAAGGGTATGTCTATTATCTATCCTTTACCCCTACCTACAGTATACTGCTGTTACTGTCTATTATCTATCCTTGACCCCTACCTACAGTATACTGCTGTTACTGTCTATTATCTATCCTTTACCCCTACCTACAGTATACTGCTGTTACTGTCTATTATCTATCCTTGACCCCTACCTACACTATACTGCTGTTACTGTCTATTATCTATCCTTGCAAACCCCTACTTACAGTATACTGCTGTTACTGTCTAAATACTATCCTTTAGCACCCCTACCTACAGTATACTGCTGTGAAACTGGTCTATTATCTATCCTTTCCCTACCTACAGTATACTGCTGTTACTGTCTATTATCTATCCTTTACCCCTACCTACAGTATACAGTTACTATCTATTATCTATCCTGACCCCTACCACTGGTATACTGCTGTTACTGTCTATTATCTATCCTTTATTTTACTACAGTATACTGCTGCTACTGTCTATTATCTATCCTGTTGTCTAGTCACTTTACCCCTACCTACAGTATACTGCTGTTACTGTCTATTATCTATCCTTTACCCCTACCTACAGTATACTGCTGTTACTGTCTATTATCTATCCTTGACCCCTACCTACAGTATACTGCTGTTACTGTCTATTATCTATCCTTGAAATACCTACAGTATACTGCTGCTACTGTCTATTATCTATCCTTGAGCCCCTACCTACAGTATACTGCTGCTACTGTCTATTATCTATCCTTGACCCCTACCTACAGTATACTGCTGTTACTGTCTATTATCTACAGAGCCCTACCTTCAGTATCTGCTGTTACTGTCTATTATCTATCCTTGACCCCTAAGGACAGTATACATGCTGTTACTGTCTATTATCTATCCTTGACCCCACCTACAGTATACTGCTGTTACTGTCTATTATCTATCCTTTACCCCTACCTACAGTATACTGCTGTTACATGACATTATCTAGGGGAGATACCCTTGACCCCTACCTACAGTATACTGCTGTTACTGTCTATTATCTATCCTTTACCCCTACCTACAGTATGGTGCTGTTACTGTCTATTATCTATCCTTTACCCCTACCTACAGTATACTGCTGCTACTGAGGATTATCTATCCTGTTGTCTAGTCACTTTACCCCTACCTACAGTGGTGGACTGCTGTTACTGTCTATTATCTATCCTTTACCCCTACCTACAGTATACTGCTGTTACTGTAGATATCTATCATTGAGGATACAGTATACTGCTGTTACTGGATTATCTATCCTTTGGACCCCTACCTACAGTATACTGCTGTTACTGTCTATTATCTATCCTTTACCCCTACCTACAGTATACTGCTGTTACTGTCTATTATCTATCCTTTACCCCTACCTACAGTATAGGGGCTGTTACTGTCTATTATCTATCCTTGACCCCTACCTACAGTATACTGCTGGACTGTCTATTATCTATCCTTTACCCCTACCTACAGTATACTGCTGCTACTGTCTATTATCTATCCTTGACCCCTACCTACAGTATACTGCTGCTACTGTCTATTATCTATCCTTGACCCCTACCTACAGTACACTGCTGTTACTGTCTATTATCTATCCTTTACCCCTACCTACAGTACACTGCTGTTACTGTCTATTATCTATCCTTTACCTCTACCTACAGTATACTGCTGTTACTGTCTATTATCTATCCTGTTGTCTAGTCACTTTACCCCTACCTACAGTATACTGCTGTTACTGTCTATTATCTATCCTTTACCCCTACCTACAGTATACTGCTGTTACTGTCTATTATCTATCCTTCACCCCTACCTACAGTATACTGCTGTTACTGTCTATTATCTATCCTTTACCCCTACCTACAGTATACTGCTGTTACTGTCTATTATCTATCCTTTACCCCTACCTACAGTATACTGCTGCTACTGTCTATTATCTATCCTTTACCCCTACCTACAGTATACTGCTGTTACTGTCTATTATCTATCCTTTACCCCTACCTACAGTATACTGCTGTTACTGTCTATTATCTATCCTTGACCCCTACCTACAGTATACTGCTGTTACTGTCTATTATCTATCCTTGACCCCTACCTACAGTATACTGCTGTTACTGTCTATTATCTATCCTTTACCCCTACCTACAGTATACTGCTGCTACTGTCTATTATCTATCCTTTACCCCTACCTACAGTATACTGCTGTTACTGTCTATTATCTATCCTTTACCCCTACCTACAGTATACTGCTGCTACTGTCTATTATCTATCCTTTACCCCTACCTACAGTATACTGCTGTTACTGTCTATTATCTATCCTTTACCCCTACCTACAGTATACTGCTGCTACTGTCTATTATCTATCCTTTACCCCTACCTACAGTATACTGCTGTTACTGTCTATTATCTATCCTTTACCCCTACCTACAGTATACTGCTGTTACTGTCTATTATCTATCCTTTACCCCTACCTACAGTATACTGCTGCTACTGTCTATTATCTATCCTTTACCCCTACCTACAGTATACTGCTGTTACTGTCTATTATCTATCCTTTACCCCTACCTACAGTATACTGCTGTTACTGTCTATTATCTATCCTTTACCCCTACCTACAGTATACTGCTGTTACTGTCTATTATCTATCCTTTACCCCTACCTACAGTATACTGCTGTTACTGTCTATTATCTATCCTTTACCCCTACCTACAGTATACTGCTGTTACTGTCTATTATCTATCCTTTACCCCTACCTACAGTATACTGCTGTTACTGTCTATTATCTATCCTTTACCCCTACCTACAGTATACTGCTGTTACTGTCTATTATCTATCCTGTTGTCTAGTCACTTTACCCCTACCTACAGTATACTGCTGTTACTGTCTATTATCTATCCTTGACCCCTACCTACAGTATACTGCTGTTACTGTCTATTATCTATCCTTTACCCCTACCTACAGTATACTGCTGTTACTGTCTATTATCTATCCTTTACCCCTACCTACAGTATACTGCTGTTACTGTCTATTATCTATCCTTTACCCCTACCTACAGTATACTGCTGTTACTGTCTATTATCTATCCTTTACCCCTACCTACAGTATACTGCTGCTACTGTCTATTATCTATCCTTTACCCCTACCTACAGTATACTGCTGTTACTGTCTATTATCTATCCTTTACCCCTACCTACAGTATACTGCTGCTACTGTCTATTATCTATCCTTTACCCCTACCTACAGTATACTGCTGTTACTGTCTATTATCTATCCTTTACCCCTACCTACAGTATACTGCTGTTACTGTCTATTATCTATCCTTTACCCCTACCTACAGTATACTGCTGTTACTGTCTATTATCTATCCTGTTGTCTAGTCACTTTACCCCTACCTACAGTATACTGCTGTTACTGTCTATTATCTATCCTTTACCCCTACCTACAGTATACTGCTGTTACTGTCTATTATCTATCCTTTACCCCTACCTACAGTATACTGCTGTTACTGTCTATTATCTATCCTTTACCCCTACCTACAGTATACTGCTGTTACTGTCTATTATCTATCCTTTACCCCTACCTACAGTATACTGCTGTTACTGTCTATTATCTATCCTTGACCCCTACCTACAGTATACTGCTGTTACTGTCTATTATCTATCCTTTACCCCTACCTACAGTATACTGCTGTTACTGTCTATTATCTATCCTTTACCCCTACCTACAGTATACTGCTGTTACTGTCTATTATCTATCCTTGACCCCTACCTACAGTATACTGCTGTTACTGTCTATTATCTATCCTTTACCCCTACCTACAGTATACTGCTGTTACTGTCTATTATCTATCCTTGACCCCTACCTACAGTATACTGCTGCTACTGTCTATTATCTATCCTTTACCCCTACCTACAGTATACTGCTGTTACTGTCTATTATCTATCCTGTTGCCTAGTCACCTACAGTATACTGCTGTACTGTACATACATTATGTACCTCAATTACCTCGCACCCCTGTACATTGACTCAGTACTGGTACCCAGTGTATATAGCCAAGTTATTACCTCTACCCCTGTACATTGACTCTGTTACTGGTACTAGTTATCTACCTCCCCTGTACATACTCAGTACTGGTACTCTGTGTATATAGCCAAGTTATTACCTCTACCCCTGTACATCGACTCAGTACTGGTACCCCTGTTACTGTCTATTATCTATCCCTTACATCGACTCAGTACTGGTACTCAGTGTATATAGCCAAGTTATTACTGTACCCCTGTACATTGACTATCCTGGTACCCCTACCAAGTTATTACCAGTATACTGCTCAGTTACTGGTACTCTGTGTATATATCCAAGTTATTCCTTGTACCCCTGTACATTGACTCAGTACTGGTACTGTGTTATAGTCTATTATTACCTCTACCCCTGTACATTGACTCAGTACTGGTACTCTGTGTATATAGCCAAGTTATTACCTCGTACCCCTGTACATTGACTCAGTACTTACTCTGTCTATTATATCCAAGTTTTACCCCTACCTACATTGACTCAGTACTGGTACTCTGTTATATAGTCAAGTTATTACCTCGTAGCCCTGTACATTGACTAGTACTGGTACTCAGTGTATATAGCCAAGTTATTACCTGTTACTGTACATTGACTCAGTACTGGTACCCAGTGTATATAGTCCAAGTTATTACCTCGTAGCCCTGTACATTGACTCAGTACTGGTACCCCGTGTATATAGCCAAGTTATTACCTCGTACCCCTGTACATTGACTCAGTACTGGTACCCTGTGTATATAGCCAAGTTATTACCTCGTAGCCCTGTACATTGACTCAGTACTGGTACCCTCAGTGTATATAGCCAAGTTATTACCTCGTAGCCCTGTACATTGACTCAGTACTGGTACTCAGTGTATATAGCCAAGTTATTACCTCGTACCCCTGTACATTGACTCAGTACTGGTACTCAGTGTATATAGCCAAGTTATTACCTCGTACCCCTGTACATTGACTCAGTACTGGTACTCAGTGTATATAGCCAAGTTATTACCTCGTACCCCTGTACATTGACTCAGTACTGGTACTCAGTGTATATAGCCAAGTTATTACCTCGTACCCCTGTACATTGACTCAGTACTGGTACTCAGTGTATATAGCCAAGTTATTACCTCGTACCCCTGTACATTGACTCAGTACTGGTACTCAGTGTATATAGCCAAGTTATTACCTCGTACCCCTGTACATTGACTCAGTACTGGTACTCTGTGTATATAGCCAAGTTATTACCTCGTACCCCTGTACATTGACTCAGTACTGGTACTCTGTGTATATAGCCAAGTTATTACCTCGTACCCCTGTACATTGACTCAGTACTGGTACTCTGTGTATATAGCCAAGTTATTACCTCGTACCCCTGTACATTGACTCAGTACTGGTACTCTGTGTATATAGCCAAGTTATTACCTCGTACCCCTGTACATTGACTCAGTACTGGTACTCTGTGTATATAGCCAAGTTATTACCTCGTACCCCTGTACATTGACTCAGTACTGGTACTCTGTGTATATAGCCAAGTTATTACCTCGTACCCCTGTACATTGACTCAGTACTGGTACTCTGTGTATATAGCCAAGTTATTACCTCGTACCCCTGTACATTGACTCAGTACTGGTACTCTGTGTATATAGCCAAGTTATTACCTCGTACCCCTGTACATTGACTCAGTACTGGTACTCTGTGTATATAGCCAAGTTATTACCTCGTACCCCTGTACATTGACTCAGTACTGGTACTCAGTGTATATAGCCAAGTTATTACCTCGTACCCCTGTACATTGACTCAGTACTGGTACTCAGTGTATATAGCCAAGTTATTACCTCGTACCCCTGTACATTGACTCAGTACTGGTACTCAGTGTATATAGCCAAGTTATTACCTCGTAGCCCTGTACATTGACTCAGTACTGGTACTCAGTGTATATAGCCAAGTTATTACCTCGTACCCCTGTACATTGACTCAGTACTGGTACCCCGTGTATATAGCCAAGTTATTACCTCGTACCCCTGTACATTGACTCAGTACTGGTACTCTGTGTATATAGCCAAGTTATTACCTCGTAGCCCTGTACATTGACTCAGTACTGGTACTCAGTGTATATAGCCAAGTTATTACCTCGTACCCCTGTACATTGACTCAGTACTGGTACCCCGTGTATATAGCCAAGTTATTACCTCGTACCCCTGTACATTGACTCAGTACTGGTACTCTGTGTATATAGCCAAGTTATTACCTCGTACCCCTGTACATTGACTCAGTACTGGTACTCTGTGTATATAGCCAAGTTATTACCTCGTACCCCTGTACATTGACTCAGTACTGGTACTCTGTGTATATAGCCAAGTTATTACCTCGTAGCCCTGTACATTGACTCAGTACTGGTACTCTGTGTATATAGCCAAGTTATTACCTCGTACCCCTGTACATTGACTCAGTACTGGTACTCTGTGTATATAGCCAAGTTATTACCTCGTACCCCTGTACATTGACTCAGTACTGGTACTCTGTGTATATAGCCAAGTTATTACCTCGTACCCCTGTACATTGACTCAGTACTGGTACTCTGTGTATATAGCCAGGTTATTACCTCGTACCCCTGTACATTGACTCAGTACTGGTACTCTGTGTATATAGCCAAGTTATTACCTCGTACCCCTGTACATTGACTCAGTACTGGTACTCTGTGTATATAGCCAAGTTATTACCTCGTACCCCTGTACATTGACTCAGTACTGGTACTCTGTGTATATAGCCAAGTTATTACCTCGTAGCCCTGTACATTGACTCAGTACTGGTACTCAGTGTATATAGCCAAGTTATTACCTCGTACCCCTGTACATTGACTCAGTACTGGTACTCTGTGTATATAGCCAAGTTATTACCTCGTACCCCTGTACATTGACTCAGTACTGGTACTCTGTGTATATAGCCAAGTTATTACCTCGTAGCCCTGTACATTGACTCAGTACTGGTACTCAGTGTATATAGCCAAGTTATTACCTCGTAGCCCTGTACATTGACTCAGTACTGGTACCCAGTGTATATAGCCAAGTTATTACCTCATACCCCTGTACATTGACTCAGTACTGGTACTCAGTGTATATAGCCAAGTTATTACCTCGTACCCCTGTACATTGACTCAGTACTGGTACCCAGTGTATATAGCCAAGTTATTACCTCATACCCCTGTACATTGACTCAGTACTGGTACCCTGTGTATATAGCCAGGTTATTACCTCGTACCCCTGTACATCGACTCAGTACTGGTACTCTGTGTATATAGCCAAGTTATTACCTCGTACCCCTGTACATTGACTCAGTACTGGTACTCTGTGTATATATCCAGGTTATCGTTAATCATTGTGTATTTATTCCTCATGTTATAATTTAATTTCGTTATTTTTTAATTATTTCTCCATTTTCTTTCTTTCTGCGTTGTTGGGAAGGGCCCAGTAAAGTAATCATTTCCCTGTTAGTCTACACCTGTTGTTTACCAAACATTTCCCTGTTAGTCTACACCTGTTGTTTACCAAACATTTCCCTGTTAGTCTACACCTGTTGTTTAGCAAGCATATGGCAAGTAAAATTTGACTGGATTTGAAGAAGCGAAGCAGAAGATGAAGGACAGATACAGGACATCCTCTCCAGATATCAGAGGGAAAGTGTTTGTAGCTCTAAGCAGGTAGAGATCCAGCACAGTTGTTATAGCTCATGGTCTCAAAACACACCCACATCGAGAGAGAAAGAGACCAGACAGACTTCCACACCTAAACACAAGAGACACACACTGTAAACACACACGTACTGTGGTAGGTCGAGACCGAGAGAGGCTGAGGCTGCTGGCTGCGAGGTCCTCCCAAACTCCGTGCCTGTGATGAGGTTCCATGTTCTCCTGATTGTCGCTGGGAGAAGCAGAGGAGGAAGACGAGGCGCAGGTACTGACCAGGTCCGGCAGGCTGGTGGACGGATACCGGTGGAAATCAACTTCAGACTCCTCCTGAATGAACCAGAGGAAGAGGGGAGAACAGTGAGTGTGGAAGGAAGGGATGGATGACTGTGTGTGTGTGTGTGTGTGTGTGTGTGTGTGTGTGTGTGTGTGTGTGTGTGTGTGTGTGTGTGTGTGTGTGTGTGTGTGTGTGTGTGTGTGTGTGTGTGTGTGTGTGTGTGTGTGTGTGTGTGTGTGTGTGTGTGTGTGTGTGTAGAAGAGTGGAAGGAATGGATGACTGTGTGTGTGTGTGTGTGTGTGTGTGTGTGTGTGTGTGTGTGTGTGTGTGTGTGTGTGTGTGTGTGTGTGTGTGTGTGTGTGTGTGTGTGTGTGTGTGTGTGTGTGTGTGTGTGTGTGTGTGTGTGTGTGTTCAGAAGAGTGGAAGGGATGGATGACTGTGTGTGTGTGTGTGTGTTCAGAAGAGTGGAAGGGATGGATGACTGTGTGTGTGTGTGTGTGTGTGTGTGTGTGTGTGTGTGTGTGTGTGTGTGTGTGTGTGTGTGTGTGTGTGTGTGTGTGTGTGTGTGTGTGTGTGTGTGTGTGTGTGTGTGTGTGTGTGTGTGTGTGTGTGTGTGTGTGTGTGTTCAGAAGAGTGGAAGGGACATGTAGTGTGTGTTCTGTGTGTATTTTTAACGTTGTTTCAGCCTGCATTTCCCTTCAAGACGATTAAGATCTCTTGAATGTTTTAGATGTTCCCACACGCACACTACAACCCTTCAACACTACAACCCTTCAACACTACAACCCTTCAACACTACAACCCTTCAACACTACAACCCTTCAACACTACAACCCTTCAACACTACAACCCTTCAACACTACAACCCTTCAACACTACCACCCTTCAACACTAACACACTACAACCCTTCAACACTAAAACCCTTCAAAACTAACACACTACAACCCTTCAACACTAACACACTACAACCCTTCAACACTAACACACTACAACCCTTCAACACTACAACCCTTCAACACTAACACACTACAACCCTTCAACACTACAACCCTTCAACACTACAACCCTTCAAAACTAACACACTACAACCCTTCAACACTAACACACAACAACCCTTCCACTAACACACTACAACCATTCAACACTACAACCCTTCAACACTACAACCCTTCAACATTTACATTTACATTTAAGTCATTTAGCAGACGCTCTTATCCAGAGCGACTTACAAATTGGTGCATTCACCTTATGACATCCACTACAACCCTTCCACACTACAACCCTTCCACACTACAACCCTTCCACACTACAACCCTTCCACACTACAACCCTTCAACACTACAACCCTTCCACACTACAACCCTTCCACACTACAACCCTTCCACACTACAACCCTTCAACACTACAACCCTTCCACACTACAAACCTTCAACACTACATCCCTTCAACACTACAACCCTTCCACACTACAACCCTTCCACACTACAACCCTTCCACACTACAACCCTTCAACACTACAACCCTTCAACACTAACACACTACAACCCTTCAACACTAACACACTACAACCCTTCCACACTAACACACTACAACCCTTCAACACTAACACACTACAACCCTTCAACACTACAACCCTTCAACACTACAACCATTCAACACTACAACCCTTCAAAACTAACACACTACAACCCTTCAACACTAACACGCTACAACCCTTCAACACTAACACACTACAACCCTTCAACACTACAACCCTTCAACACTACAACCATTCAACACTACAACCCTTCAACACTACAACCCTTCAGCACTACAACCCTTCAGCACTACAACCCTTCAACACTAGCACACAACAACCCTTCCACTAACACACTACAACCATTCAACACTACAACACTTCAGCACTAACACACTACAACCCTTCAACACTAAAACCCTTCAACACTACAACCCTTCAACACTACAACCCTTCCACACTACAACCATTCCACACTACAACCATTCCACACTACAACCCTTCCACACTACAACCCTTCAACACTACAACCCTTCCACACTACAACCCTTTAACACTACAACCCTTCAACACTACAACCCTTCAACACTACAACCCTTCCACACTACAACCCTTCCACACTACAACCTTTCCACACTACAACCCTTCAACACTACAAACCTTCCACACTACAAACCTTCCACACTACAACCCTTCAACACTACAACCATTCAACACTACAACACTACAACGCTTCAACACTAACACACTACAACCCTTCAACACTAACACACTACAACCCTTCCACACTAACACACTACAACCCTTCAACACTAACACACTACAACCCTTCCACTAACACACTACAACCCTTCAACAGTAGCACACTACAACCCTTCAACACTAAATCAAATCAAATCAAATCAAATCAAATTTATTTACAACCCTTACATCAGCTGATATCAACATAACACACTACAACCCTCAACACTCAAAGTGCTGTACAGAAACCCAGCCTAAAACCCCAAACACAAACAATGCAGGTGTCAAAAACACGGTGGCTAGGAAAAACTCCCTTAGAAAGGCCAAAACCTAGGAAGAAACCTAGAGAGGAAATGTGGGGTGGCCAGTCCTCTTCTGGCTGTGCCGGGTAGAGATTATAACAGAACATGACCAAGATGTTCAAATGTTCATAAATGACCAGCATGGTCAAATAATAATAAGGCAGAACAGTTGAAACTGGAGCAGCAGCACAGTCAGATGGACTGGGGACAGCAAGGAGCCATCATGTCAGGTAACGGTCCTAGGGCTCAGGTCCTCCGAGAGAGAGAAAGAAAGAGAGAATTAGAGAGAGCATATGTGGGGTGGCCAGTCCTCTTCTGGCTGTGCCAGGTGGAGATTATAACAGAACGTGGCCAAGATGTTCAAATGTTCATAAATGACCAGCATGGTTGAATAATAGTAAGGCAGAACAGTTGAAACTGGAGCAGGACATGGCCAGGTGGACTGGGGACAGCAAGGAGTCCTCATGTCTAGTCCTGGGACATGGTCCTAGGGCCCAGGCCAGTTGAAACTGGAGCAGCAGCATGGCCAGGTTGGGGACAGCAAGGAGTCATCATGTCAGGTAGTCCTGGGGCATGGTTCTAGGGCTCAGGTCCTCCGAGAGAGAGAAAGAAAGAGAGAAGGAGAGAATTAGAACCCTTAGATTTACACAGGACACCGAATAGGACAGGAGAAGTACAGATAAACAAACTGACCCTACATCCTTCCCCCCGACACATAAACTACTGCAGCATAAATACTGGAGGCTTCAACACTGTGGCCCCATCCGAGGACACCCCGGACAGGGCCAAACAGGAAGGATATAACCCCACCCACTTTCACACCACTAGAGGGAAATCTTCAACCACCAACTTACCATCCTGAGACAGGCCAGTATAGCCCACAAAGATCTCCGACACGGTACAACCCAAGGGGTGGGGGGGAACCCAGACAGGCCGACCACAACAGTGAATCAACCCACCCAGGTGACGCATCCCCCCAGGGACGGCACTAGAGAGCCCCAGCAAGCCAGTGACTCAGCCCCGTAACAGGGTTAGAGGCAGAGAATCCCAGTGGAAAACGGGGAACCGGCCAGGCAGAGACAGCAAGGGCGGTTCGTTGCTCCAGAGCCTTTCCGTTCACCTTCCCACTCCTGGGCCAGACTACACTCAATCATATGACCCACTGAAGAGATGAGTCTTCAGTAAAGACTTAAAGGTTGAGACCGAGTTTGCGTCTCTGACATGGGTAGGCAGACCGTTCCATAAAAATGGAGCTCTATAGGAGAAAGCCCTAGCACACTACAACCCTTCCACACTAACACACTACAACCCTTCAACACTAACACACTACAACCCTTCCACACTAACACACTACTACCCTTCAACACTAACACACTACAACCCTTCAACACTAACACACTACAACCCTTCAACACTAACACACTACAACCCTTCCACTAACACACTACAACCCTTCCACTAACACACTACAACCCTTCAACACTACAACCTTTCAACACTAACACACTACAACCCTTCAACACTAACACACTACAACCCTTCCACACTAATGGCGCTTGTAACGCCAGGGTAGTGGGTTCGATCCCCGGGACCACCCATACGTAGAATGTATGCACACATGACTGTAAGTCGCTTTGGATAAAAGCGTCTGCTAAATGGCAGCTCCTTTCCTGAGGACGGCTCACCTCTCACAGTTCTGGGCGACTTTAACCTCCCCACGTCTACCTTTGACTCTTTCCTCTCTGCCTCCTTCTTTCCACTCCTCTCCTCTTTTGACCTCACCCTCTCACCTTCCCCCCCTACTCACAAGGCAGGCAATACGCTCGACCTCATCTTTACTAGATGCTGTTCTTCCACTAACCTCATTGCAACTCCCCTCCAAGTCTCCGACCACTGCCTTGTATCCTTTTCCCTCTCGCTCTCATCCAACACCTCCCACACTGCCCCTACTCGGATGGTATCGCGCCGTCCCAACCTTCGCTCTCTCTCCCCCGCTACTCTCTCCTCTTCCATCCTATCATCTCTTCCCTCCGCTCAAACCTTCTCCCACCTATCTCCTGATTCTGCCTCCTCAACCCTCCTCTCCTCCCTCTCTGCATCCCTTGACTCTCTATGTCCCCTATCCTCCAGGCCGGCTCGGTCCTCCCCTCCCGCTCCGTGGCTCGATGACTCATTGCGAGCTCACAGAACAGGGCTCCGGGCAGCCGAGCGGAAATGGAGGAAAACTCGCCTCCCTGCGGACCTGGCATCCTTTCACTCCCTCCTCTCTACATTTTCCTCCTCTGTCTCTGCTGCTAAAGCCACTTTCTACCACGCTAAATTCCAAGCATCTGCCTCTAACCCTAGGAAGCTCTTTGCCACCTTCTCCTCCCTCCTGAATCCTCCGCCCCCCCCCTCCTCCCTCTCTGCAGATGACTTCGTCAACCATTTTGAAAAGAAGGTCGACGACATCCGATCCTCGTTTGCTAAGTCAAACGACACCGCTGGTTCTGCTCACACTGCCCTACCCTGTGCTCTGACCTCTTTCTCCCTCTCTCTCCAGATGAAATCTCGCGTCTTGTGACGGCCGGCCGCCCAACAACCTGCCCGCTTGACCCTATCCCCTCCTCTCTTCTCCAGACCATTTCCGGAGACCTTCTCCCTTACCTCACCTCGCTCATCAACTCATCCCTGACCGCTGGCTACGTCCCTTCCGTCTTCAAGAGAGCGAGAGTTGCACCCCTTCTGAAAAAACCTACACTCGATCCCTCCGATGTCAACAATTACAGACCAGTATCCCTTCTTTCTTTTCTCTCCAAAACTCTTGAACGTGCCGTCCTTGGCCAGCTCTCCCGCTATCTCTCTCTGAATGACCTTCTTGATCCAAATCAGTCAGGTTTCAAGACTAGTCATTCAACTGAGACTGCTCTCCTCTGTATCACGGAGGCGCTCCGCACTGCTAAAGCTAACTCTCTCTCCTCTGCTCTCATCCTTCTAGATCTATCGGCTGCCTTCGATACTGTGAACCATCAGATCCTCCTCTCCACCCTCTCCGAGTTGGGCATCTCCAGCGGCCCACGCTTGGATTGCGTCCTACCTGACAGGTCGCTCCTACCAGGTGGCGTGGCGAGAATCTGTCTCCTCACCACGCGCTCTCACCACTGGTGTCCCCCAGGGCTCTGTTCTTGGCCCTCTCCTATTCTCGCTATACACCAAGTCACTTGGCTCTGTCATAACCTCACATGGTCTCTCTTATCATTGCTATGCAGACGACACACAATTAATCTTCTCCTTTCCCCCTTCTGATGACCAGGTGGCGAATCGCATCTCTGCATGTCTGGCAGACATATCAGTGTGGATGACGGATCACCACCTCAACCTCGGCAAGACGGAGCTGCTCTTCCTCCCGGGGAAGGACTGCCCGTTCCATGATCTCGCCATCACGGTTGACAACTCCATTGTGTCCTCCTCCCAGAGCGCCAAGAACCTTGGCGTGATCCTGGACAACACCCTGTCGTTCTCAACCAACATCAAGGCGGTGGCCCGTTCCTGTAGGTTCATGCTCTACATCATCCGCAGAGTACGACCCTGCCTCACACAGGAAGCGGCGCAGGTCCTAATCCAGGCACTTGTCATCTCCCGTCTGGATTACTGCAACTCGCTGTTGGCTGGGCTCCCTGCCTGTGCCATTAAACCCCTTCAACTCATCCAGAACGCCGCAGCCCGTCGGGTGTTCAACCTTCCCAAGTTCTCTCACGTCACCCCGCTCCTCCGTTCTCTCCACTGGCTTCCAGTTGAAGCTCGCATCCGCTACAAGACCATGGTGCTTGCCTACGGAGCTGTGAGGGGAACGGCACCTCAGTACCTCCAGGCTCTGATCAGGCCCTACACCCAAACAAGGGCACTGCGTTCATCCACCTCTGGCCTGCTCGCCTCCCTACCACTGAGGAAGTACAGCTCCCGCTCAGCCCAGTCAAAACTGTTCGCTGCCCTGGCCCCCCAATGGTGGAACAAACTCCCTCACGACGCCAGGACAGCGGAGTCAATCACCACCTTCCGGAGACACCTGAAACCCCACCTCTTTAAGGAATACCTAGGATAGGATAAGTAATCCCTCTCACCCCCCTAAGTTTTAGATGCACTATTGTTAAGTGACTGTCCCACTGGATGTCATAAGGTGAATGCACCAATTTGTAAGTCGCTCTGGATAAGAGCGTCTGCTAAATGACTTAAATGTAATGTAAATGTAATGTAAATGCATATATTATTATATTATTATTAACACACTACAACCCTTCAACACTAACACACTACAACCCTTCCACTAACACACTACAACCCTTCAACACTAACACACTACAACCCTTCAACACTAGCACACTACAACCCTTCAACACTAACACTATACAACCCTTCAACACTAACACACTACAACCCTTCAACACTAACACACTACAACCCTTCCACACTAACACACTACAACCCTTCCACTAACACACTACAACCCTTCAACACTAACACACTACAACCCTTCAACACTACAACCCTTCAAAACTAACACACTACAACCCTTCAACACTAACACACTACAACCCTTCAACACTAGCACACTACAACCCTTCCACACTAACACACTACATCCCTTCCACACTAACACACTACAACCCTTCAACACTAACACACTACAACCCTTCAACACTAACACACTACAACCCTTCCACACTAACACACTACAACCCTTCCACTAACACACTACAACCCTTCAACACTAACACACTACAACCCTTCAACACTACAACCCTTCAAAACTAACACACTACAACCCTTCAACACTAACACACTACAACCCTTCAACACTAACACACTACAACCCTTCAACACTACAACCCTTCAACACTACAACCCTTCAACACTACAACCATTCAACACTACAACCCTTCAACACAACAACACTTCAACACAACAACACTACAACCCTTCAGCACTACAACCCTTCAACACTAGCACACAACAACCCTCCCACTAACACACTACAACCCTCCCACTAACACACTATACAACACTAACACACTACAACCCTTCCACACTAACACACTACAACCCTTCCACACTAACACACTACAACCCTTCCAAACTAACACACTACAACCCTTCCACACTAACACACTACAACCCTTCCACACTAACACACTACCACCCTTCAACACTAACACACTACAACCCTTCAACACTAACACACTACAACCCTTCAACACTAACACACTACAACCCTTCCACACTAACACACTACAACCCTTCAACACTAACACACTACAACCCTTCAACACTAACACACTACAACCCTTCAACACTAACACACTACAACCCTTCCACACTAACACACTACAACCCTTCAACACTAACACACTACAACCCTTCCACACTAACACACTACAACCCTTCCACTAACACACTACAACCATTCAACACTAACACACTACAACCCTTCAACACTAGCACACTACAACCCTTCCACACTAACACACTACATCCCTTCCACACTAACACACTACAACCCTTCCACACTAACACACTACAACCCTTCCACACTAACACACTACAACCCTTCAACACTAGCACACTACAACCCTTCCACACTAAGACCCTCCCACTAACACACTATACAACACTAACACACTACAACCCTTCCACACTAACACACTACAACCCTACCCTATCTGATGGACGTTTCTCTCTGCCTGTCTGTATCATCGATGCTCCCTCAACTCTTTTCACTCTGCCTGTCTGTATCATCGATGCTCCCTCAACTCTTTTCTCTCTGCCTGTCTGTATCATCGATGCTCCCTCAACTCTTTTCTCTCTTCCGGTCTGTATCATCGATGCTCCCTCAACTCTTTTTTCTGGCTGTCTTCCGGTCTGTCAACTCTTTTTTCTCTTCCGGCGCATCGATGCTCCCTCAACTCTTTTCTCTCTACCTGTCTGTATCATCGATGCTCCCTCAACTCTTTTCTCCCTGCCTGTCTGTATCATCGATGCTCCCTCAACTCTTTTCTCTCTACCTGTCTGTATAATCGATGCTCCCTCAACTCTTTTCTCTCTGTATCATCGATGCTCCCTCAACTCTTTTCTCTCTGCCTGTCTGTATCATCAATGCTCCCTCAACTCTTGTCTCCCTGCCTGTCTGTATCATCGATGCTCCCTCAACTCTTTTCTCTCTGTATCATCGATGCTCCCTCAACTCTTTTCTCTCTGCCTGTCTGTATCATCGATGCTCCCTCAACACTTGTCTCCCTGCCTGTCTGTATCATCGATGCTCCCTCAACTCTTTTCTCTCTGTATCATCGATGCTCCCTCAACTCTTTTCTCCCTGCCTGTCTGTATCATCGATGCTCCCTCAACTCTTTTCTCTCTGCCTGTCTGTATCATCGATGCTCCCTCAACCCTTTTCTCTCTGCCTTTCTGTATCATCAATGCTCCCTCAACTCTTTTCTCTCTGCCTGTCTGTATCATCGATGCTCCCTCAACTCTTTTCTCTCTGGCTGTCTGTATCATCGATGCTCCCTCAACTCTTTTCTCTCTGCCTGTCTGTATCATCGATGCTCCCTCAACTCTTTTCTCTCTGGCTGTCTGTATCATCGATGCTCCCTCAACTCTTTTCTCTCTTCCGGTCTGTATCATCGATGCTCCCTCAACTCTTTTCTCTCTGTATCCTCGATGCTCCCTCAACTCTTTTCTCTCTGGATCATCGATGTTTCCTCAACTCTTTTCTCTCTGCCTGTCTGTATCATCGATGCTCCCTCAACTCTTGTCTCCCTGCCTGTCTGTATCCTCGATGCTCCCTCAACTCTTTTCTCTCTGGATCATCGATGTTTCCTCAACTCTTTTCTCTCTGCCTCTCTGTATCCTCGATGCTCCCTCAACTCTTTTCTCTCTGTATCCTCGATGCTCCCTCAACTCTTTTCTCTCTGTATCATCGATGCTCCCTCAACTCTTTTCTCTCTGTATCATCGATGCTCCCTCAACTCTTTTCTCTCTGGATCATCGATGTTTCCTCAACTCTTTTCTCTCTGCCTGTCTGTATCATCGATGCTCCCTCAACTCTTGTCTCCCTGCCTGTCTGTATCATCGATGCTCCCTCAACTCTTTTCTCTCTGTATCATCGATGCTCCCTCAACTCTTTTCTCTCTGCCTGTCTGTATCATCGATGCTCCCTCAACTCTTTTCTCTCTGTATCATCGATGCTCCCTCAACTCTTTTCTCTCTGTATCATCGATGCTCCCTCAACTCTTTTCTCTCTGTATCATCGATGCTCCCTCAACTCAAGCTGCTGCTACTTAATGCCTTTCTGAACTGCTTCAAGACAATCTGAAGCAGTGGAAAACCATCAACAAAGACCTGCCAGATTTCATTCAACATTTTGTCATTTTTTTCCAAAGTGACTTTGAGATTATTGATTGGAATGAAAAGGCCTATATAAAATAAATATATGATTGACTGCTGAAACCCCTTTTGTATTCGTTGTTGTTGGTTATTATTACTCTTCCCTAAATTTCCCCGGTGAAATGGTTTGGCTTAGGAGTTTACAACCTAGCATAATGGTAAAGGACTAAAAGACCACACCATCTGATTTAATGTTTTAAAATTTGACCTTTGTTTAACTAGGCATGTCAGATAAGAACCAATTCTTATTTACAATGACGGCCTAGGAACAGCGGGTTAACTGCCTTGTTCAGGGCTATGCCATGCAAATTGAACAGATGGTGGCGCTCTAACAAGCGATTGAAAATGAAACATTTTGAAAAGTCACACCCCTCACCGTGTTTGACCTAGAGGTCAAATTTCCGTGTAGGACCCATAAACTCTGGCATGATGGCTTTTCCTCTATTTAGAATGGAGTTTTAAAACAAACACTTAAAACGCTAGTCCTCTGGCAACGGAATGACCAGATCTGCATGAAACTTCATATGTGGCATCTACAGACCAACGCAATACTTTCTAGACTATTACCTAAAAAGAACACTGACCAATAAGCATTCATGTGGGCGTGGTCTGGCATATATAAACGCATATTAATCAGTCATGGATATATTCGTATTGTAACAAAACACTGTGAAGACTCAACGTATACAAGCACATTCACATGGACCACACAAGGGCTGCTATAAACAGGCACATGTTTATATCTCTTGATCTGTTTGACTCAAGAGTGATGAAATTTGGCACACGTGCAGAGGGAACCTATATAAAGTATAATTCAGTTTGGACCCATAGTCACGCTGTTGGACAGGAAGAAAAAACATGAACGCAAGCTCATTGGCTCATAGTGGCCATATTGTTTGAGCAAAAGCCCAAGAACATTTCACGACGTGCGTCCCATAGATGCTATAGAACCAAACCTGGTTCTTCTGGAGAAGAAGACGTATTAAAGTAGTCAACATCATTAGAAATAGTCCAAAATACTGCATGATCAGTTCAGATTCTTTTAGTTCACAGCTTGAACCCCGACATTGCTGCTTGCAGATATATATATTTATTATTATGTTGAAACAAGGTACATGTATCGTACAACATTGAAACATATTGTACCAGGCTAAATGCTTAAGTGTCCAGCCAGGGAATTCGTGTACCAAGTCCTAACACGCCAATGAGTTTGCTCAGTGATTAGTGTCGGATTCTTCCCATTTCTACTTTTATCCAGTTGATGATCTCTCCTTTTCCCTTCTCTGCTCTGCAGCTGTATGTATATACATATCAGGTGTTCTGGTGTTGTCTGTTAGAACTTCTACGTCAAGAGCGTCTGCTAAATGACTTAAATGTAAATGTAATGTGAGTTATTTCTCATGTTATTTATTTATTTTATTTGATTTCCTCCTTCACTTTGTTCTTCTATGTTGAGTCAACGTCTAAAAACAGAAGTTGTAAATGATTTGAGATATGAAGAAGGGCATTTTTTTCCCCCCTCCTTTCAGAAACACAAGAAAGAGCTCGAGAAATACATTTGTTTTGGACACACAAAAAAAAGGGCTGTTGTGTTGAGTGTACGTGTGTGTGTGTGTGTGTGTGTGTGTGTGTGTGTGTGTGTGTGTGTGTGTGTGTGTGTGTGTGTGTGTGTGTGTGTGTGTGTGTGTGTGTGTGTGTGTGTGTGTGTGTGTGTGTGTGTGTGTGTGTGTGTGTGTGTGTGTGTGTGTGTGTGTGTGTGTCAGCGGAGGCTGCTGAGGGGAGGACGGCTCATAATAACATCTGGAAACGGAGTAAATGGAATGGAATGGAAACCATGGAAACCACGTGCTTGATTTATTTGATACCATTACAAATATTCCGTTACAGCCATTAACACGAGCACATCCTCCTCAATTAAAGTGCCACCAACCTCCTGTGGTGCGTGCGTGTGTGTGTGTCCGTCCGTCCGTCCGTGCGTGTGTCCGTCCGTGCGTGCGTGTCCGTCCGTGCGTGTACTCACCCTGCTAGTGACGACCAGTTGTACCAGTCCAGCGGTAGAGCGTAGGATGTCTACAGCCTCTGAATGAGACAGGCCGACCAGAGACTGACCGTTGATCATCAGGAGCTCATCACCAGCCTTCAGACGTCCATCCCTAAAACACACACACACACACACATTTCACGCTAAAGTCTACGCCTGTAGTATTCGCAGCATGTGACAAATAATATGCTATGACAAATCAAATGCTATGTGCTATGACAAATCAAATGCTATGTGCTATGACAAATCAAATGCTATATGCTATGACAAATCAAATGCTATATGCTATGACAAATCAAATGCTATATGCTATGACAAATCAAATGCTATATGCTATGACAAATCAAATGCTATATGCTATGACAAATCAAATGCTATATGCTATGACAAATCAAATGCTATATGCTATGACAAATCAAATGCTATATGCTATGACAAATCAAATGCTATATGCTATGACAAATCAAATGCTATATGCTATGACAAATCAAATGCTATATGCTATGACAAATCAAATGCTATATGCTATGACAAATCAAATGCTATATGCTATGACAAATCAAATGCTATATGCTATGACAAATCAAATGCTATATGCTATGACAAATCAAATGCTATATGCTATGACAAATCAAATGCTATATGCTATGACAAATCAAATGCTATATGCTATGACAAATCAAATGCTATATGCTATGACAAATCAAATGCTATATGCTATGACAAATCAAATGCTATGTGCTATGACAAATCAAATGCTATATGCTATGACAAATCAAATGCTATATGCTATGACAAATCAAATGCTATATGCTATGACAAATCAAAAATCACAAATCAAATGCTATGTGCTATGACAAATCAAATGCTATGTGCTATGTGCTATGACAAATCAAATGCTATGTGCTATGTGCTATGACAAATCAAATGCTATATGCTATGACAAATCAAATGCTATATGCTATGACAAATCAAATGCTATGACAAATCTATGCTATGACAAATCAAATGCTATATGCTATGACAAATCAAATGCTATATGCTATGACAAATCAAATGCTATATGCTATGACAAATCAAATGCTATATGCTATGACAAATCAAATGCTATGTGCTATGACAAATCAAATGCTATGTCCTATATGCTATGACAAATCAAATGCTATATGCTATGACAAATCAAATGCTATATGCTATGACAAATCAAATGCTATATGCTATGACAAATCAAATGCTATATGTTATGACAAATCAAATGCTATATGCTATGACAAATCAAATGCTATATGCTATGACAAATCAAATGCTATATGCTATGACAAATCAAATGCTATGTGCTATGACAAATCAAATCAAATGCTATGACAAATCAAATGCTATGTGCTATGACAAATCAAATGCTATATGCTATGACAAATCAAATGCTATATGCTATGACAAATCAAATGCTATATGCTATGACAAATCAAATGCTATATGCTATGACAAATCAAATGCTATGTTCTATGTGCTATGACAAATCAAATGCTATATGCTATGACAAATCAAATGCTATATGCTATGACAAATCAAATGCTATGTGCTATGACAAATCAAATGCTATATGCTATGACAAATCAAATGCTATGTGCTATGACAAATCAAATGCTATGCTATGACTATGTGCTATGACAAATCAAATGCTATATGTGCTATGACAAATCAAATGCTATATGCTATGACAAATCAAATGCTATATGCTATGACAAATCAAATGCTATATGCTATGACAAATCAAATGCTATATGCTATGACAAATCAAATGCTATGTGCTATGACAAATCAAATGCTATATGCTATGACAAATCAAATGCTATATGCTATGACAAATCAAATGCTATGTGCTATGACAAATCAAATGCTATATGCTATGACAAATCAAATGCTATGTGCTATGACAAATCAAATGCTATATGCTATGACAAATCAAATGCTATATGCTATGACAAATCAAATGCTATGTGCTATGACAAATCAAATGCTATGTGCTATGTGCTATGACAAATCAAATGCTATGTGCTATGTGCTATGACAAATCAAATGCTATATGCTATGACAAATCAAATGCTATATGCTATGACAAATCAAATGCTATATTCTATGACAAATCAAATGCTATATGCTATGACAAATCAAATGCTATGTGCTATGACAAATCAAATGCTATATGCTATGACAAATCAAATGCTATATGCTATGACAAATCAAATGCTATGTGCTATGACAAATCAAATGCTATGTCCTATGTGCTTTGACAAATCAAATGCTATGTGCTATGTGCTATGACAAATCAAATGCTATATGCTATGACAAATCAAATGCTATATGCTATGACAAATCAAATGCTATATGTTATGACAAATCAAATGCTATATGCTATAACAAATCAAATGCTATATGCTATGACAAATCAAATGCTATGTGCTATGACAAATCAAATGCTATGTGCTATGTGCTATGACAAATCAAATGCTATGTGCTATGTGCTATGACAAATCAAATGCTATATGCTATGACAAATCAAATGCTATATGCTATGACAAATCAAATGCTATATGTTATGACAAATCAAATGCTATATGCTATGACAAATCAAATGCTATGTTCTATGTGCTATGACAAATCAAATGCTATATGTTATGACAAATCAAATGCTATATGCTATGACAAATCAAATGCTATATGCTATGACAAATCAAATGCTATGTGCTATGACAAATCAAATGCTATGTGCTATGTGCTATGACAAATCAAATGCTATGTGCTATGTGCTATGACAAATCAAATGCTATGTGCTATGTGCTATGACAAATCAAATGCTATATGCTATGACAAATCAAATGCTATATGCTATGACAAATCAAATGCTATATGTTATGACAAATCAAATGCTATATGCTATGACAAATCAAATGCTATGTTCTATGACAACAAATCAAATGCTATATGCTATGACAAATCAAATGCTATATGCTATGACAAATCAAATGCTATGTGCTATGACAAATCAAATGCTATGAATCAAAAGCTATGTGCTATGACAAATCCCCACAAATGTGCTATGACAAATCAAATGCTATAACAGACAAATCAAATGCTATATGCTATGACAAATCAAATGCTATATGCTATGACAAATCAAATGCTAAATGCTATGACAAATCAAATGCTATGTGCTATGACAAATCAAATGCTATATGCTATGACAAATCAAATGCTATATGCATGACAAATCAAATGCTATGTGCTATGACAAATCAAATGCTATGTCCTATGTGCTATGACAAATCAAATGCTATGTGCTATGTGAAATATGACAAATCAAATGCTATATGCTATGACAAATCAAATGCTATATGCTATGACAAATCAAATGCTATATGTTATGACAAATCAAATGCTATATGCTATGACAAATCAAATGCTATATGCTATGACAAATCAAATGCTATGTGCTATGACAAATCAAATGCTATGTGCTATGTGCTATGACAAATCAAATGCTATGTGCTATGTGCTATGGACAAATCAAATGCTATATGCTATGACAAATCAAATGCTATATGCTATGACAAATCAAATGCTATAGGGTAGGTTATGACAAATCAAATGCTATATGCTATGACAAATCAAATGCTATGTTCTATGTGCTATGACAAATCAAATGCTATATGTTATGACAAATCAAATGCTATATGCTATGACAAATCAAATGCTATATGCTATGACAAATCAAATGCTATGTGCTATGACAAATCAAATGCTATGTGCTATGTGCTATGACAAATCAAATGCTATGTGCTGGTCATGTTGCAGCATGACAAATCAAATGCTATATGCTATGACAAATCAAATGCTATATGCTATGACAAATCAAATGCTATATGTTATGACAAATCAAATGCTATATGCTATGACAAATCAAATGCTATGTTCTATGTGCTATGACAAATCAAATGCTATGTGCTGTTGACAAATCAAATGCTATGTGCTATGACAAATCAAATGCTATATAGGCTATGACAAATCAAATGCTATATGCTATGACAAATCAAATGCTAGGTTGTGCTGTTGACAAATCAAATGCTATATGCTATGACAAATCAAAGTTGCTATATGCTATGACAAATCAAATGCTATATGCTATGACAAATCAAATGCTATATGCTATGACAAATATGTCATGTTGCACATTTAATACTTTATGGAAACCACAGATTATATTTAACACTGATTTATGAATCATGTTGCCCCCACACACACAAGGTGTAGGGGGGCCTGTAGGTTCCATGGACCAACCACAGATTAGATGTTTGTAGGATTCATTGCAGCATAACATTGAGGAGTTTACCACATCAGTAGGTTCTGGTCTTGCAGCAGGGTGAATAAAAGCATTGAGCTACTGGTCATCCCAGCAGGGTGACCATGTTGCAGCAGGGTGTAGGTTCATATCTAACCAGAAGCCATGGATAACAGGCAACATCAGCACTGTAGGTTCAAGGCTGCAGCAGGGTGTAGGTTCATGGTCATGTTGCAGAGGGTGACAATCAAACAGGCAACGCAGGGTCAATACAGGACCAAGTTCAAATGTTGCAGCAGGGTAAACCAGCTCTGAAGCTCATGATTGCCTCCCTACTCTTCTACATTTGCACACAATGTACATAGATTTTTCTATTGTGTTATTGACTGTACAGCAGTGTTGTTTATGCATAACTCTGTTGTTGTTGTTTTTGTCACACTGGCTTTGCAGGGTTTATCTTGGTCAGGTTGCAGCAGTGTATAAATGACAACTAGTTCTCAACTGGCCTACCTGGTTAAATAAAGGTGAAATAAATCAAATAAATAAAAATCCTGTTAGAGCATGTTTTTGAGCTGAATCCACTGTGCTGTTTCAGGTGTTGCAGCAGGGTGTAGGTTCATGGTCATGTTGCAGCAGGGTGTAGGTTCATGGTCATGTTGCAGCAGGGTGTAGGTTCATGGTCATGTTGCAGCAGGGTGTAGGTTCATGGTCATGTTGCAGCAGGGTGTAGGTTCATGGTCATGTTGCAGCAGGGTGTAGGTTCATGGTCATGTTGCAGCAGGGTGTAGGTTCATGGTCATGTTGCAGCAGGGTGTAGGTTCATGGTCATGTTGCAGCAGGGTGTAGGTTCATGGTCATGTTGCAGCAGGGTGTAGGTTCATGGTCATGTTGCAGCAGGGTGTAGGTTCATGGTCATGTTGCAGCAGGGTGTAGGTTCATGGTCATGTTGCAGCAGGGTGTAGGTTCATGGTCATGTTGCAGCAGGGTGTAGGTTCATGGTCATGTTGCAGCAGGGTGTAGGTTCATGGTCATGTTGCAGCAGGGTGTAGGTTCATGGTCATGTTGCAGCAGGGTGTAGGTTCATGGTCATGTAGCAGCAGGGTGTGTAGGAGGGAAATTCCAAGATGTGGGAAGTGTGCGGAGGGCAATGGGACAGAGGATTGTGTTGTTTCAGTGGATGAAGTTGTGTGTGTCAATTGTCGGGGTGCTCATGTTGTGAAATAAAAAGTTAACCTTCACAAGGCCGCAGGATGCGTACTGACCCGCGTACTGACCCGCGTACTGACCCGCGTACTGACCCGCGTACTGACCCGCGTACTGACCCGCGTACTGACCCGCTAGCAAGTGTCTCCACTGACATTTTCAACCCAGTTTGTAAAACTAACGATTCAAGAAGGCCACTATAGTCCCTGCGCCCAAGAACGCCAAGATAATTTATCTAAATGACTATCGCCCTGTACCCATGAAATGCTTTGAAAGGCTGGTCATGGCTCACATCAACATGATCATCCCAGACCACTTGGACCCATTCCAATGTGCATACCAACCCCAACAGATTCGCATACCAACCCCAACAGATTCGCATACCAACCCCAACAGATTCGCATACCAACCCCAACAGATTCGCATACCAACCCCAACAGATTCGCATACCAACCCCAACAGATTCGCATACCAACCCCAACAGATTCGCATACCAACCCCAACAGATTTGCATACCAACCCCAACAGATTCGCATACCAACCCCAACAGATTCACATACCAACCCCAACAGATTCACATACCAACCCCAACAGATTCACATACCAACCCCAACAGATTCACATACCAACCCCAACAGATTCACATACCAACCCCAACAGATTCGCATACCAACCCCAACAGATTCGCATACCAACCCCAACAGATTCGCATACCAACCCCAACAGATTCACATACCAACCCCAACAGATTCACATACCAACCCCAACAGATTCACATACCAACCCCAACAGATTCACATACCAACCCCAACAGATTCACATACCAACCCCAACAGATTCACATACCAACCCCAACAGATTCACATACCAACCCCAACAGATTCACATACCAACCCCAACAGATTCACATACCAACCCCAACAGATTCACATACAAACCCCAACAGATTCACATACCAACCTCAACAGATTCACATACCAACCCCAACAGATTCACATACCAACCCCAACAGATTCACATACCAACCCCAACAGATTCACATACCAACCCCAACAGATTCACATACCAACCAAAACAGACGCAATCTCTATTGCACTCCCAAACGGCCTTTCCCACCTGGACAAAAGGAAGACCTACGTGAGAATGCTGGTCATTGACTACAGCTCAGCGTTCAACACCATAGTGCCCTCCAAACTCCTCACTAAACTAAGGACCCTGGGATTAAACACCTCCCTCTGCAATTGGATAGTGGACTTCCTGACGGGCCAACCCCAGGTGGTGAGGGCAGGAAATACCACATCTGCCACGCTGACCCTCAACACGGGGGCCCCTCAGGGATGCATGCTTATCCCCCTGCTCTACTCCCTGTTCACCCACAACTGTGTGGCCACACATGACTCAAACACCATCATTATGTTTGCTGACGACACAACGGTGGTAGGCCTGATCACCGACAGCGAGGAGACAACCGATAGGGAGGAGGTCAGAGACCTGGCAGTGTGGTGCCAGGACAACAACCTCTCCCACAACGTCAGCAAGACAAACGAGCTGATCCTGGACTAAAGGATCGACAGGGCTGTAGTGGAGCGGGTCGAGAGCTTGAAGTTCCTCGGTGTCCACATCACTAAGGAAATAACATGGTCCACACAAACAACAACAGTCGTGAAGAAGGCACAAAAATGCCTGCTTCCCATCAGGTGGATGGATCCGCCCTCAGATCCTCAAAAAGTTATACAGCTGCACCATTGAGAGCATGGTCCTTCTGTAGCTCAGTTGGTAGAGCATGGCGCTTGTAACGCAGTCCTTCTGTAGCTCAGTTGGTAGAGCATGGCGCTTGTAACGCCAGGGTAGTGGGTTCGATCCCCGGGACCACCCATACGTAGAATGTATGCACACATGACTGTAAGTCGCTTTGGATAAAAGCGTCTGCTAAAATGGCATATATATCTTGACCGGATGCATCACCGCCTGGTATGGCAACTGCTCGGCATCCGACAGAGGTGTAGTGCGTACAGCCCAACACATCACTGGGGCCAAGCTCCCTGCCATCCAGGACCTCTATACCAGACGTTGTCAGAGGAAGGTCCTAAAAATTGTATAAGACTCCAGCCACCCAAGTCATGGACTATTCTCTCTGCTACCGCATGGCAAGCGATACCGGTGTACCAAAGTCTGGAACCAACAGGAGTGAGTTTGTAGCAACAGTGCAACATTATTAAAAACAAGGGAGTAACGACTGACTACTATTTAGCAGTCAGTCTGTTAGCCATTCTGTTATCTATTTAGCAGTCAGTCTGTTAGCCATTCTGTTAGCTATTTAGCAGTCAGTCTGTTAGCCATTCTGTTATCTATTTAGCAGTCAGTCTGTTAGCCATTCTGTTAGCTATTTAGCAGTCAGTCTGTTAGCCATTATGTTATCTATTTAGCAGTCAGTCTGTTAGCCATTCTGTTATCTATTTAGCAGTCAGTCTGTTAGCCATTATGTTATCTATTTAGCAGTCAGTCTGTTAGCCATTCTGTTAGCTATTTAGCAGTCAGTCTGTTAGCCATTCTGTTATCTATTTAGCAGTCCGTCTGTTAGCCACTCTGTTAGCTATTCAGCACTTATGGCTTGGGGATAGAAGCTGTTAAGGAGCCTGTTAATGGCAGACTTGTTGCTCAGATAAGACTTTCCTAGCGGAAGCAGACAGACCAGCCTGTTCCCTGTAAATGGAACGACAGAACAGCCTGTTCCCTGTAAATGGGACGACAGACCAGCCTGTTCCCTGTAAATGGGACAGCCAGTGAAACACAGCCATTATGGATGCTGAAGATATGAGTCATGTCTATGTGTGTGTGTGTGTGGCTATGTCTATGTGTGTGTGTGTGTGGCTATGTCTATTTGTGTGTGTGTGTGGCTATGTCTATGTGTGTGTGTGGCTATGTCTATTTGTGTGTGTGGCTATGTCTATTTGTGTGTGTGTGTGGCTATGTCTATTTGTGTGTGTGTGTGGCTATGTCTATTTGTGTGTGTGTGTGGCTATGTCTATGTGTGTGTGTGGCTATGTATATTTGTGTGTGTGTGTGGCTATGTCTATTTGTGTGTGTGTGTGGCTATGTCTATTTGTGTGTGTGTGTGTCTATGTCTATGTGTGTGTGTGGCTATGTCTATTTGTGTGTGTGGCTATGTCTATTTATGTGTGTGTGTGGCTATGTCTATGTGTGTGTGTGGCTATGTCTATTTGTGTGTGTGTGTGGCTATGTCTATTTGTGTGTGTGTGTGGCTATGTCTATTTGTGTGTGTGTGTGGCTATGTCTATTTGTGTGTGTGTGTGGCTATGTCTATGTGTGTGTGTGTGGCTATGTCTATGTGTGTGTGTGTGTGGCTATGTGTGTGTGTGTGTGTGTGGCTATGTGTGTGGCTATGTCTATGTGTGTGTGGCTATGTCTATGTGTGTGTGTGTGTGGCTATGTGTGTGTGTGTGTGTATGGCTATGTGTGTGGCTATGTCTATGTGTGTGTGTGTGGCTGTGTGTGTGTGTGTGGCTGTGTGTGTGTGTGTATGGCTGTGTGTGTGTGTATGGCTATGTGTTTGTGTGTGTATGGCTATGTGTGTATGGCTATGTCTATGTGTGTGTGTGTCTATGTCTATGTGTGTGTGTGTCTATGTCTATGTGTGTGTGTGTGTGTGTATGGCTATGTGTGTATGGCTATGTCTATGTGTGTGTATGGCTATGTCTATGTGTGTGTATGGCTATGTCTATGTGTGTGTGTGTCTATGTCTATGTGTGTGTGTGTATGGCTGTGTGTGTGTGTATGGCTGTGTGTGTGTATGGCTATGTCTATGTGTGTGTGTGTATGGCTGTGTGTGTGTATGGCTATGTCTATGTGTGTGTGTGTATGGCTGTGTGTGTGTGTATGGCTGTGTGTGTGTATGGCTATGTCTATGTGTGTGTGTGTATGGCTGTGTGTGTGTATGGCTATGTCTATGTGTGTGTGTGTGTGTGGGGGGGTTCCCTCACAAAGCTGGAAAGATATTCATATTAAATATTAAGCAGAACGGACGGTGAGGAGAACAAAGAAAGAGCTGGCCTCTGTTATTAAGATCAGATAGAGACAGCACACACACACACACACACACACACACACACACACACACACACACACACACACACACACACACACACACACACACACACACACACACACACACACACACACACACACACGCACACACACACACACACTCGCACACACACACACACTCGCACACAAGTACTTACACACACGCACAAATGCACTCACACACACGCACACCCAAACACATATACTCACAAATACACATGGGGTTATGAGCGCACAGAAAATATAATATTTGCAGCAATCATTTACCCCCCCCCCTCCCCCAGAGTAAGCAAGCCCCAAAGTAGGTCCAGAAGCTTGTTGTGGGGGAATGGAAGCTTGTTGTGGGGGAATGGAAGCTTGTTGTGGGGGAATGGAAGCTTGTTGTGGGGGAATGGAAACTTGTTGTGGGGGAATGGAAACTTGTTGTGGGGGAATGGAAGCTTGTTGTGGGGGAATGGAAGCTTGTTGTTGGGGAATGGAAGCTTGTTGAGGGGGAATGGAAGCTTGTTGAGGGGGAATGGAAGCTTGTTGTGCGGGAATGGAAGCTTGTTGAGGGGGAATGGAAGCTTGTTGTGGGGGAATGGAAGCTTGTTGTGGGGGAATGGAAGCTTGTTGTGGGGGAATGGAAGCTTGTTGTGGGGAATGGAAGCTTGTTGAGGGGGAATGGAAGCTTGTTGAGGGGGAATGGGAAGCTTGTTGTGGGGGAATGGAAGCTTGTTGTGGGGGAATGGAAGCTTGTTGTGGGGGAATGGAAGCTTGTTGTGGGGAATGGAAGCTTGTTGTGGGGAATGGAAGCTTGTTGTGGGGGAATGGAAGCTTGTTGTGGGGGAATGGAAGCTTGTTGTGGGGGAATGGAAGCTTGTTGAGGGGAATGGAAGCTTGTTGTGGGGGAATGGAAGCTTGTTGAGGGGGAATGGAAGCTTGTTGTGGGGAATGGAAGCTTGTTGTGGGGGAATGGAAGCTTGTTGAGGGGGAATGGAAGCTTGTTGTGGGGGAATGGAAACTTGTTGTGGGGGAATGGAAGCTTGTTGTGGGGGAATGGAAGCTTGTTGTGGGGGAATGGAAACTTGTTGTGGGGGAATGGAAACTTGTTGTGGGGGAATGGAAGCTTGTTGTGGGGGAATGGAAGCTTGTTGTGGGGAATGGAAGCTTGTTGTGGGGGAATGGAAGCTTCTTGAGGGGGAATGGAAGCTTGTTGTGGGGGAATGGAAGCTTGTTGTGGGGGAATGGAAGCTTGTTGTGGGGGAATGGAAGCTTGTTGTGGGGAATGGAAGCTTGTTGTGGGGGAATGGAAGCTTGTTGAGGGGGAATGGAAGCTTGTTGTGGGGGAATGGAAGCTTGTTGAGGGGGAATGGAAGCTTGTTGAGGGGGAATGGAAGCTTGTTGAGGGGGAATGGAAGCTTGTTGTGGGGGAATGGAAGCTTGTTGTGGGGGAATGGAAGCTTGTTGAGGGGGAATGGAAGCTTGTTGTGGGGGAATGGAAGCTAGTTGTGGGGGAATGGAAGCTTGTTGTGGGGGAATGGAAGCTTGTTGAGGGGGAATGGAAGCTTGTTGTGGGGGAATGGAAGCTTGTTGTGGGGGAATGGAAGCTTGTTGAGGGGAATGGAAGCTTGTTGAGGGGGAATGGAAGCTTGTTGTGGGGGAATGGAAGCTTGTTGAGGGGGAATGGAAGCTTGTTGTGGGGGAATGGAAGCTTGTTGTGGGGGAATGGAAGCTTGTTGAGGGGAATGGAAGCTTGTTGTGGGGGAATGGAAGCTTGTTGTGGGGGAATGGAAGCTTGTTGTGGGGGAATGGAAGCTTGTTGTGGGGGAATGGAAGCTTGTTGTGGGGGAATGGAAGCTTGTTGTGGGGGAATGGAAGCTTGTTGAGGGGGAATGGAAGCTTGTTGTGGGGGAATGGAAGCTTGTTCAGGGGGAATGGAAGCTTGTTGTGGGGGAATGGAAGCTTGTTGTGGGGGAATGGAAGCTTGTTGAGGGGGAATGGAAGCTTGTTGTGGGGGAATGGAAACTTGTTGTGGGGGAATGGAAGCTTGATGTGGGGGAATGGAAGCTTGTTGTGGGGAATGGAAGCTTGTTGTGGGGGAATGGAAACTTGTTGTGGGGGAATGGCAACTTGTTGTGGGGGAATGGAAGCTTGTTGTTGGGGAATGGAAGCTTGTTGAGGGGAAATGGAAGCTTGTTGTGGGGGAATGGAAGCTTGTTGTTGGGGAATGGAAGCTTGTTGAGGGGGAATGGAAGCTTGTTGAGGGGGAATGGAAGCTTGTTGTGGGGGAATGGAAGCTTGTTGAGGGGGAATGGAAGCTTGTTGTGGGGGAATGGAAGCTTGTTGTGGGGGAATGGAAGCTTGTTGTGGGGAATGGAAGCTTGTTGTGGGGGAATGGAAGCTTGTTGAGGGGGAATGGAAGCTTGTTGTGGGGGAATGGAAGCTTGTTGTGGGGGAATGGAAGCTTGTTGTGGGGGAATGGAAGCTTCTTGAGGGGGAATGGAAGCTTGTTGTGGGGGAATGGAAGCTTGTTGTGGGGGAATGGAAGCTTGTTGTGGGGGAATGGAAGCTTGTTGTGGGGGAATGGAAGCTTGTTGTGGGGGAATGGAAGCTTGTTGTGGGGGAATGGAAGCTTGTTGAGGGGGAATGGAAGCTTGTTGTGGGGGAATGGAAGCTTGTTGAGGGGGAATGGAAGCTTGTTGAGGGGGAATGGAAGCTTGTTGAGGGGGAATGGAAGCTTGTTGTGGGGGAATGGAAGCTTGTTGTGGGGGAATGGAAGCTTGTTGTGGGGGAATGGAAACTTGTTGTGGGGGAATGGAAACTTGTTGTGGGGGAATGGAAGCTTGTTGTGGGGGAATGGAAGCTTGTTGTTGGGGAATGGAAGCTTGTTGAGGGGAAATGGAAGCTTGTTGTTGGGGAATGGAAGCTTGTTGTTGGGGAATGGAAGCTTGTTGTGGGGGAATGGAAGCTTGTTGTGGGGAATGGAAGCTTGTTGTTGGGGAATGGAAGCTTGTTGTGGGGAATGGAAGCTTGTTGTGGGGGAATGGAAGCTTGTTGTGGGGGGAATGGAAGCTTGTTGAGGGGGAATGGAAGCTTGTTGTGGGGGAATGGAAGCTTGTTGTGGGGGAATGGAAGCTTGTTGTGGGGGAATGGAAGCTTGTTGTGGGGGAATGGAAGCTTGTGGCAAAAAATAAATAAAAATAAACAAATAGAAAATATTCTATCTATCTATTGGAAACAGGGTTGATCCGCTACAAAACCACCAGAACACGACCCAAAACAGTAGAACCAGCTCACCTGCTCTTACACTAGGATTTGACTATTAGATATTCAATGTCTATTTTTGAAAGAAAATATTAACTATGTTTAAAAGAAGAGTTCAGTTCACGTGACATGGTTGACCTTTAGAATGAGGTACAGAGGTAGATGAATCACTAATCACAGGAAGTACATAATGATCGCAGGAAATGACTTCGTCAAGGCAACACAGCAACTAGAGTTTACAATGATGGTGAAACTCAGGAGACATTTTTTGGGGTTAAGTGAGATGAAATCTTCCTAGAAGTTACACAGGGTTGACAGAGGGACAAGTCAAAAAATGCTGAATTTTGGCACATTACTGAGTCTTTATTTATTTATTATTATTTATTAAAAATGAATTTATTGTATTATTGTCACAACTTCCTCTTCCTGTTCGGGCGGGTGCTCGGCGGTCGTCGTCACCGGTCTACTAGCTGCCACCGATTCCTTTTCTGTTGGTTTTGTCTAGATTGCTTTCACCGGTTTCTAGTTTGTCGTTAATTCAGGGCTATTTAAGCCTTCAGGGCCCGCCTGCTTTTGTGCGGGCTTGTTTATTGTTCTGTCAATGGAGGTTCGTGTTTTGTTGCTATAAGGTTTGTTTTCGTTCCTGTTTCTGTGGTCCTTTGTGCCTGGGGTTTTCTGGCCCATATTTTGGAATAAACATTCTCATTTGGAACTTTGCTCTTTGACTCCACCCCCACCACTCCTAGCTTTCTGTGATAAGGGGAAGGCATTGCTCTCTGCGCTTGACTCCACCCCCACCACTCCTAGCTGTCTGTGACAGGGGGAGGCATTGCTCTCTGCGCTTGACTCCACCCCCACCACTCCTAGCTGTCTGTGACAGGGGGAGGCATTGCTCTCTACGCTTGACTCCACCCCCACCACTCCTAGCTGTCTGTGACAGGGGGAGGCATTGCTCTCTGCGCTTGACTCCACCCCCACCACTCCTAGCTGTCTGTGACAGGGGGAGGCATTGCTCTCTACGCTTGACTCCACCCCCACCACTCCTAGCTGTCTGTGACAGGGGGAGGCATTGCTCTCTACGCTTGACTCCACCCCCACCACTCCTAGCTGTCTGTGACAGGGGGAGGCATTGCTCTCTGCGCTTGACTCCACCCCCACCACTCCTAGCTATCCTGACAATTATCCATGTAGTCTATGTTAAAGGGCGCTTCATCTAATATAACACGCTTTTCAAATTTTGAAGGGACTCAAAAGGCCCTCTTTTTGTGGAACGCCCCAATTTACTGATAAACAACCTCTTTAAACACTTCCTGGCCGTATTGTAGTTCATAGCTGACCACTACAACACAGCCATTCTCCCCTTTTCACATTCAGACATGAGAGTATTAGAAGCAGTGTGCCTAAAGTGGACGTGGTCACAAGACCTTTTACATGATTTCCTATTGGCCAAGGCTCAGACAGGAGTGTGTCTTTTAAAGATACATTATGCTGGTTGAGAGGACTCAGACACCATGTGGCTGGTTGAGAGGACTCAGACACCATGTGACTGGTTGAGAGGACTCAGACACCATGTGACTGGTTGAGAGGACTCAGACACCATGTGGCTGGTTGAGAAGACTCAGACACCATGTGGCTGGTTGAGAAGACTCAGACACCATGTGGCTGGTTGAGAGGACTCAGACACCATGTGGCTGGTTGAGAGGACTCAGACACCATGTGGCTGGTTGAGAGGACTCAGACACCATGTGACTGGTTGAGAGGACTCAGACACCATGTGACTGGTTGAGAGGACTCAGACACCATGTGGCTGGTTGAGAGGACTCAGACACCATCACTCTACATACCTATAAGAATACATAAACATCTCTCAAATTGCAAAAGTGTTGTCTTATTTCCAGGTATGCACCTGTGTGGGCATACAGTATCAAATGTGTGTGTGTGTGTGTGTGTGTGTGTGTGTGTGTGTGTGTGTGTGTGTGTGTGTGTGTGTGTGTGTGTGTGTGTGTGTGTGTGTGTGTGTGTGTGTGTGTGTGTGTGTGTGTGTGTGTGTGTGTGTGTGTGTGTGTGTGTGTGTGTGTGTGTGTGTGTGTGTGTGCGCGTGCGTGTATCTTACCTCTGTGTGGCGCCTCCCTCCTCTACGTGCGCTATGATGATGCCGTGCGGGGAGCGCTTGGACCCTCGTCCTCCCGTAATCTGGATGCCCAGACCCTCCTGACCTTTCACCATGTGCATCTTCCAGATAAGACTCCCCTCTTTGGGCTGGAGGACACAGACAAGACACAGGGTTAGGGTCATGGTTGATACGACTGGCCTCTCTGGGCTGGAGGTCACAGACAAGACACAGGGTTAGGGTCATGGTTGATACGACTGGCCTCTCTGGGCTGGAGGACACAGACAAGACACAGGGTTAGGGTCATGGTTGATACGACTGGCCTCTCTGGGCTGGAGGTCACAGACAAGACACAGGGTTAGGGTCATGGTTGATACGACTGGCCTCTCTGGGCTGGAGGTCACAGACAAGACACAGGGTTAGGGTCATGGTTGATACGACTGGCCTCTCTGGGCTGGAGGTCACAGACAAGACACAGGGTTAGGGTCATGGTTGATACGACTGGCCTCTCTGGGCTGGAGGTCACAGACAAGACACAGGGTTAGGGTCATGGTTGATACGACTGGCCTCTCTGGGCTGGAGGTCACAGACAAGACACAGGGTTAGGGTCATGGTTGATACGACTGGCCTCTCTGGGCTGGAGGTCACAGACAAGACACAGGGTTAGGGTCATGGTTGATACGACTGGCCTCTCTGGGCTGGAGGTCACAGACAAGACACAGGGTTAGGGTCATGGTTGATACGACTGGCCTCTCTGGGCTGGAGGTCACAGACAAGACACAGGGTTAGGGTCATGGTTGATACGACTGGCCTCTCTAGGCTGGAGGTCACAGACAAGACACAGGGTTAGGGTCATGGTTGATACGACTGGCCTCTCTGGGCTGGAGGTCACAGACAAGACACAGGGTTAGGGTCATGGTTGATACGACTGGCCTCTCTGGGCTGGAGGTCACAGACAAGACACAGGGTTAGGGTCATGGTTGATACGACTGGCCTCTCTGGGCTGGAGGTCACAGACAAGACTCAGGGTTAGGGTCATGGTTGATACGACTGGCCTCTCTGGGCTGGAGGTCACAGACAAGACACAGGGTTAGGGTCATGGTTGATACGACTGGCCTCTCTGGGCTGGAGGTCACAGACAAGACACAGGGTTAGGGTCATGGTTGATACGACTGGCCTCTCTAGGCTGGAGGACACAGAGTTAGGGTCATGGTTGATACGACTGGCCTCTCTAGGCTGGAGGACACAGAGTTAGGGTCATGGTTGATATGACTTCCCTCTCTAGGCTGGAGGACACAGAGTTAGGGTCATGGTTGATACGACTGGCCTCTCTAGGCTGGAGGACACAGAGTTAGGGTCATGGTTGATATGACTTCCCTCTCTAGGCTGGAGGACACAGAGTTAGGGTCATGGTTGATACGACTGGCCTCTCTAGGCTGGAGGACACAGAGTTAGGGTCATGGTTGATACGATCTCCCTCTCTAGGCTGGAGGACACAGAGTTAGGGTCATGGTTGATACGACTTCCCTCTCTGGGCTGGAGGACACAGAGTTAGGGTCATGGTTGCAGTGTTGAAGGCAGTCACACTCACTAATACTGTATATCACAAGAACAAGCTCCATATGTAATAGATAGGGGTTTAGACAAGGGGTTTAGACAGGGGTTGAGACAAGGGGTTGAGACAAGGGGTTTAGACAGGGGTTGAGACAGGGGTTGAGACAAGGGGTTGAGACAAGGGGTTGAGACAAGGGGTTTAGACAAGGGGTTGAGACAAGGGGTTTAGACAAGGGGTTTAGACAAGGGGTTTAGACAAGGGTTTAAGACAAGGGGTTTAGACAAGGGGTTTAGACAGGGGTTTAAGACAAGGGGTTTAGACAAGGGGTTTAGACAAGGGGTTTAGACAGGGGTTTAAGACAAGGGGTTTAGACAAGGGGTTTAGACAAGGGGTTTAGACAAGGGGTTTAGACAGGGGTTTAAGACAAGGGGTTGAGACAAGGGGTTTAGACAGGGGTTGAGACAGGGGTTTAGACAAGGGGTTTAGACAAGGGTTTAAGACAAGGGGTTTAGACAAGGGGTTTAGACAAGGGGTTTAGACAAGGGGTTTAGACAAGGGGTTGAGACAAGGGGTTGAGGCAAGGGGTTGAGACAGGGGTTGAGACAGGGGTTGAGACAGGGGTTGAGACAGGGGTTTAGACAAGGGGTTTAGACAAATGGTTGAGACAAGGGGTTGAGACAGGGGTTTAGACAAGGAGTTTAGACAAGGGGTTGAGACAAGGGGTTGAGACAGGGGTTTAGACAAGGGGTTTAGACAAGGGGTTTAGACAGGGGTTTAGACAAGGGGTTTAGACAAGGGGTTTAGACAGGGGTTTAGACAAGGGGTTGAGACAGGGGTTTAGACAAGGAGTTTAGACAAGGGGTTTAGACAGGGGTTTAGACAAGGGGTTTAGACAAGGGGTTGAGACAGGGGTTTAGACAAGGAGTTTAGACAAGGGGTTTAGACAGGGGTTTAGACAAGGGGTTTAGACAAGGGGTTGAGACAAGGGGTTGAGACAAGGGGTTGAGACAGGGGTTGAGACAGGGGTTGAGACAGGGGTTTAGACAGGGGTTTAGACAAGGGGTTTAGACAAATGGTTGAGACAAGGGGTTGAGACAGGGGTTTAGACAAGGGGTTTAGACAGGGGTTTAGACAGGGGTTTAGACAAGGGGTTTAGACAGGGGTTTAGACAGTAATTAGTGGTGCACCAGTAGTTCTACACCTCAATACTGCAGGTGCTGCTGGAGACTTTGGGAGTGTTAGATCCATGACAGATTAAGGAGTTTTTCAGACATTCAGATCTATTATTACTGAATATATACATGTACCCAAACTATTTCAGTCTATATTGATGTTGCAAGACTATGCAGGAGACACATTTCCCAAAATAAACAACTGTCCTCTGAAATAATATAATAATATAATAATATATGCCATTTAGCAGACGCTTTTATCCAAAGCGACTTACAGTCATGTGTGCATACATTCTACGTATGGGTGGTCCCGGGGATCGAACCCACTACCCTGGCGTTACAAGCGCCATGCTCTACCAACTGAGCTACAGAATAATGATATGTTATCTAACCATCTATAAAAAATATTGTTCTGACAATTAATTTATGTTTTTCAAATGTAAAGAAACCCATTTTAAAAACCTTTATAGTTCAACAAATTCATTGTTTTTGACAGTTAAACTCAAATCACCCATTAGAAAACAGTCCATTGAGGTGTTTAATTAAAGTCAAGACTATTCCAACTGTCGGGCATTAGGAAGACGCTAGAAAGAGAAGGTTGTGTGTTCCATCCTCATGAGAGGTTTGGAGTTTGATCAACACTGCCTCCTCTCTCCTCCATCCTCTTCTCCCCTCCTCTTCTTATACTTCCCCTCCAACTTCTCTCTCATCCTCCTCCTTTCTCTCCTCCTCATTCTGCTGAGAGGTTTGGAGTTTGGTCAACAATGCCTCCTCTTCTCCCCTCTTCTTCTTCTTACCCTCCTACTCCTCTCCCCTCTCTCTCCTCCTCATCCTCATCCTCCTCCTCCACTTATTCTTCCCCTCATCCTACTCTCTCCTCCTCTTCCTCCTCATCCTCCATCCTCCTCTGTAGATATTCTATAAATATAATCTGAGTGATCCTTAGAGGCACCTGTCTTTGACAACTTGTACACACACACACACACACACACACACACACACACACACACACACACACACACACACACACACACACACACACACACACACACACACACACACACACACACACACACACACACACACACACACACACACACACACACACACACACACACACACACACACACACACGATGTAGCTGCCCCAGAAAAGACAATTGCCAACCCTCTAAGGGGATTGAAGTGATTAAAATTTAAAGCACTACCTTATGTTCAGTCTGAAACACAGGCCTGATGCCTGTGTGCTAGCTACTCTACCTGGGCTGGATTCCATTATAATAACGACAGGCCTGATGCCTGTGTGCTAGCTACTCTACCTGGGCTGGATTCCATTATAAATCAAATCAAATCCAAATCCAATTTTATTTGTCACATACACATGGTTAGCAGATGTTAATGCGAGTGTAGCGAAATGCTTGTGCTCCTAGTTCCGACAATGCAGTAATAACCAACAAGTAATCTAACTAACAATTCCAAAACTACTGTCTTATACACAGTGTAAGGGGATAAAGAATATGTACATAAGGATATATGAATGAGTGATGGTACAGAGTGGCATAGGCAAGATACAGTAGATGGTATCGAGTACAGTATATACATATGAGATGAGTATGTAGACAAAGTAAACAAAGTGGCATAGTTAAAGTGGCTAGTGATACATGTATTACATAAGGATGCAGTCGATGATATAGAGTACAGTATATACATATGCATATGAGATGAATAATGTAGGGTAAGTAACATTATATAAGGTAGCATTGTTTAAAGTGGCTAGTGATATATTTACATCATTTCTCATCAATTCCCATTATTAAAGTGGCTGGAGTTGAGTCCGTGTCAGTGTGTTGGCAGCAGCCACTCAATGTTAGTGGTGGCTGTTTAACAGTCTGATGGCCTTGAGATAGAAGCTGTTTTTCAGTCTCTCGGTCCCAGCTTTGATGCACCTGTACTGACCTCGCCTTCTGGATGATTGCGGGGTGAACAGGCAGTGGCTCGGGTGGTTGTTGTCCTTGATGATCTTTATGGCCTTCCTGAAACATCGGATGGTGTAGGTGTCCTGGAGGGCAGGTAGTTTGCCCCCAGTGATGCGTTGTGCAGACCTCACTACCCTCTGGAGTGCCTTACGGTTGAGGGCGGAGCAGTTGTCGTACCAGGCGGTGATACAGCCCGCCAGGATGCTCTCGATTGTGCATCTGTAGAAGTTTGTGAGTGCTTTTGGTGACAAGCCAAATTTCTTCAGCCTCCTGAGGTTGAAGAGGCGCTGCTGCGCCTTCTTCACGATGCTGTCTGTGTGAGTGGACCAATTCAGTTTGTCTGTGATGTGTATGCCGAGGAATTTAAAACTTGCTACCCTCTCCACTACTGTTCCATCGATGTGGATAGGGAGGTGTTCCCTCTGCTGTTTCCTGAAGTCCACAATCATCTCCTTAGTTTTGTTGACGTTGAGTGTGAGGTTATTTTCCTGACACCACACTCCGAGGGCCCTCACCTCCTCCCTGTAGGCCGTCTCGTCGTTGTTGGTAATCAAGCCTACCACTGTTGTGTCGTCCGCAAACTTGATGATTGAGTTGGAGGCGTGCTTGGCCACGCAGTCGTGGGTGAACAGGGAGTACAGGAGAGGGCTCAGAACGCACCCTTGTGGGCCCCAGTGTTGAGGATCAGCGGGGAGGAGATGTTGTTGCCTACCCTCACCACCTGGGGGCGGCCCGTCAGGAAGTCCAGTACCCAGTTGCACAGGGCGGGGTCGAGACCCAGGGTCTCGAGCTTGATGACGAGCTTGGAGGGTACTATGGTGTTGAATGCCGAGCTGTAGTCGATGAACAGCATTCTCACATAGGTATTCCTCTTGTCCAGATGGGTTAGGGCAGTGTGCAGTGTGGTTGAGATTGCATCGTCTGTGGACCTATTTGGGCGGTAAGCAAATTGGAGTGGGTCTAGGGTTTCAGGTAGGGTGGAGGTGATATGGTCCTTGACTAGTCTCTCAAAGCACTTCATGATGACGGAAGTGAGTGCTACGGGGCGGTAGTCGTTTAGCTCAGTTACCTTAGCTTTCTTGGGAACAGGAACAATGGTGGCCCTCTTGAAGCATGTGGGAACAGTAGACTGGTATAGGGATTGATTGAATATGTCCGTAAACACACCGGCCAGCTGGTCTGCGCATGCTCTGAGGGCGCGGCTGGGGATGCCGTCTGAGCCTGCAGCCTTGCGAGGGTTAACACGTTTAAATGTCTTACTCACCTCGGCTGCAGTGAAGGAGAGACCGCATGTTTTCGTTGCAGGCCGTGTCAGTGGCACTGTATTGTCCTCGAAGTGGGCAAAAAAGTTATTTAGTCTGCCTGGGAGCAAGACATCCTGGTCCGTGACTGGGCTGGGTTTCTTCCTGTAGTCCGTGATTGACTGTAGACCCTGCCACATGCCTCTTGTGTCTGAGCCGTTGAATTGAGATTCTACTTTGTCTCTGTACTGACGCTTAGCTTGTTTGATAGCCTTGCGGAGGGAATAGCTGCACTGTTTGTATTCGGTCATGTTACCAGACACCTTGCCCTGATTAAAAGCAGTGGTTCGCGCTTTCAGTTTCACGCGAATGCTGCCATCAATCCACGGTTTCTGGTTAGGGAATGTTTTAATCGTTGCTATGGGAACGGCATCTTCAACGCACGTTCTAATGAACTCGCACACCGAATCAGCGTATTCGTCAATATTGTTAACTGACGCAATACGAAACATATCCCAGTCCACGTGATGGAAGCAGTCTTGGAGTGTGTAGTCAGCTTGGTCGGACCAGCGTTGGATAGACCTCAGCGTGGGAGCCTCTTGTTTTAGTTTCTGTCTGTAGGCAGGGATCAACAAAATGGAGTCGTGGTAAGCTTTTCCAAAAGGGGGGCGGGGCAGGGCCTTATATGCGTCGCGGAAGTTAGAGTAACAATGATCCAAGGTTTTTACACCCCTGGTTGTGCAATCGATATGCTGATAAAATTTTGGGAGTCTTGTTTTCAGATTAGCCTCGTTAAAATCCCCAGCAACAATGAATGCAGCCTCCGGATAAATGGTTTCCAGTTTGCAAAGAGTTAAATAAAGTTTGTTCAGAGCCATCGATGTGTCTGCTTGGGGGGGGGATATATACGGCTGTGATTATAATCGAAGATAATTCTCTTGGTAGGTAATGCGGTCTACATTTGATTGTGAGGAATTCTAAATCAGGTGAACAGAAGGATTTGAGTTCCTGTATGTTTCTTACATCACACCATGTCTCGTTAGCCATAACGACAGGCCTGATGTCTGTGTACTAGCTACTCAACCTGGGCTGGATTCCATTACAATAAGGACAGGCCTGATGCCTGTGTGCTAGCTACTCAACCTGGGCTGGATTCCATTACAATAAGGACAGGCCTGATGCCTGTGTGCTAGTTACTCAACCTGGGCTGGATTCCATTACAATAAGGACAGGCCTGATGCCTGTGTGCTAGTTACTCAACCTGGGCTGGATTCCATTACAATAAGGACAGGCCTGATGCCTGTGTGCTAGCTACTCAACCTGGGCTGGATTCCATTACAATAAGGACAGGCCTGATGCCTGTGTGCTAGCTACTCAACCGGGGCTGGATTCCATTACAATAAGGACAGGCCTGATGCCTGTGTGCTAGCTACTCAACCTGGGCTGGATTCCATTACAATAAGGATCTCCCTAGTTCCTGGTTTAGAAGTCATAGGGTAAATCATCACATAGGAATGGAGGAATGTCCTTGTGATTGTCTCTACCTGTCCTTGTGATTGTCTCTACCTGTCCTTGTGATTGTCTCTACCTGTCCTGGTGATTGTCTCCACCTGTCCTGGTAATTGTCTCCACCTGTCCTTGTGATTGTCTCTACCTGTCCTTGTGATTGTCTCTACCTTTCCTTGTGATTGACTCTACCTGTCCTTGTGATTGTCTCCACCTGTCCTGGTGATTGTCTCTACCTGTCCTGGTGATTGTCTCTACCTGTCCTGGTGATTGTCCCACCTGTCCTGGTGATTGTCTCTACCTATCCTGGTGATTGTCTCTACATGTCCTGGTGATTGTCTCTACCTGTCCTGGTGATTGTCTCTACCTGTCCTGGTGATTGTCTCTACCTGTCCTGGTGATTGTCTCTACCTGTCCTGGTGATTATCTCTACCTGTCCTGGTGATTGTCTCTACCTGTCCTGGTGATTGTCTCTACCTGTCCTGGTGATTGTCTCTACCTGTCCTGGTGATTGTCTCTACCTGTCCTGGTGATTGTCTCTACCTGTCCTGGTGATTATCTCTACCTGTCCTGGTGATTGTCTCTACCTGTCCTGGTGATTGTCTCTACCTGTCCTGGTGATTGTCTCTACCTGTCCTGGTGATTGTCTCTACCTGTCCTGGTGATTGTCTCTACCTGTCCTTGTGATTGACTCTACCTGTCCTTGTGATTGTCTCCACCTGTCCTGGTGATTGTCTCTACCTGTCCTGGTGATTGTCTCTACCTGTCCTGGTGATTGTCTCTACCTGTCCTGGTGTCGCTTATTTTCTCCAACCAACCTGTCTATAGGTTTTGTTGCTTAACAACCAACCTGTCTATAGGTTTTGTTGCTTAACAACCAACCTGTCTATAGGTTTTGTTGCATAACAACCGACCTGTGTATAAGTTTTGTGAAGAGAAGAGACCCTGAGAGGGATGAGACACACACCCTGGGAGCATTGGGGTATTACTAAGCAACTGTCCAGTCCTGTCCTGTCCTGTCCTGTCGAAGGTGTTGTGTTGTGAATGATGACAGGTAGGTAGGCGGTCGCCTGAGGACAGTGAGCCTGTCAAGGAGAGACTTGTCTGGGCTAGTTCTCTCCCAACACCCTCTACCAACCCTAACCCAACAGTTAGCCCTCTCCTCTCCAAATGCTAACCCAAAGGTTAGCCCTCTCCTCTCCCAATGCTAACCCAGCAGTTAGTCCTCTCCTCTCCCTACGCTAACCCAACAGTTAGTCCTCTCCTCTCCCTACGCTAACCCAACAGTTAGTCCTCTCCTCTCCCTACACTAACCCAACAGTTAGTCCTCTCCTCTCCCTACGCTAACCCAGCAGTTAGTCCTCTCCTCTCCCTACGCTAACCCAGCAGTAAGTCCTCTCCTCTCCCTATGCTAACCCAGCAGTTAGTCCTCTCCTCTCCCTACGCTAACCCAACAGTTAGTCCTCTCCTCTCCCTACGCTAACCCAGCAGTAAGTCCTCTCCTCTCCCTATGCTAACCCAGCAGTTAGTCCTCTCCTCTCCCTACGCTAACCCAGCAGTTAGTCCTCTCCTCTCCCTACGCTAACCACACAGTTAGTCATCTCCTCTCCCTACGCTAACCCAGCAGTCAGTCCTCTCCTCTCCAAACGCTAACCCAACAGTTAGTCCTCTCCTCTCCCTACGCTAACCCAACAGTTAGTCCTCTCCTCTCCCTACGCTAACCCAGCAGTTAGTCCTCTCCTCTCCCTACGCTAACCCAGCAGTTAGTCCTCTCTTCTCCCTACGCTAACCCAGCAGTTAGTCCTCTCCTCTCCCTACGCTAACCCAGCGGTTAGTCCTCTCCTCTCCCAACGCTAACCCAGCGATTAGTCCTCTCCCAACTCTAACCCAGCAGTTAGTCCTCTCCCAATGCTAACCCAGCAGTAAGTCCTCTCCTCTCCCAACTCTAACCCAGCAGTTAGTCCTCTCCCAACGCTAACCCAGCAGTTAGTCCTCTCCTCTCCCAACTCTAACCCAGCAGTTAGTCCTCTCCCAACGCTAACCCAGCAGTAAGTCCTCTCCTCTCCCTACGCTAACCCAGCAGTTAGTCCTCTCCTCTCCCTACGCTAACCCAGCAGTTAGTACTCTCCTCTCCCTACGCTAACCCAGCAGTTAGTCCTCTCCCTACGCTAACCCAGCAGTAAGTCCTCTCCTCACCCTACGCTAACCCAGCAGTTAGTCCTCTCTTCTCCCTACGCTAACCCAACAGTTAGTCCTCTCCTCTCCCTACACTAACCCAGCAGTTAGTCCTCTCCTCTCCCTACGCTAACCCAGCAGTTAGTACTCTCCTCTCCCTACGCTAACCCAGCAGTTAGTCCTCTCCCTACGCTAACCCAGCAGTAAGTCCTCTCCTCACCCTACGCTAACCCAGCAGTTAGTCCTCTCTTCTCCCTACGCTAACCCAGCAGTTAGTCCTCTCCTCTCCCTACGCTAACCCAGCAGTTAGTCCTCTCCTCTCCCTACGCTAACCCAGCAGTTAGTCCTCTCCTCTCCCTACGCTAACCCAGCAGTTAGTCCTCTCCTCTCCCTACGCTAACCCAACAGTTAGTCCTCTCCTCTCCCTATGCTAACCCAGCAGTTAGTCCTCTCCTCTCCCTACGCTAACCCAACAGTTAGTCCTCTCCTCTCCCTACGCTAACCCAACAGTTAGTCCTCTCCTCTCCCTACGCTAACCCAACAGTTAGTCCTCTCCTCTCCCTATGCTAACCCAGCAGTTAGTCCTCTCCTCTCCCTACGCTAACCCAACAGTTAGTCCTCTCCTCTCCCTACGCTAACCCAACAGTTAGTCCTCTCCTCTCCCTACGCTAACCCAGCAGTTAGTCCTCTCCTCTCCCTACGCTAACCACACAGTTAGTCATCTCCTCTCCCTACGCTAACCCAGCAGTCAGTCCTCTCCTCTCCAAACGCTAACCCAACAGTTAGTCCTCTCCTCTCCCTACGCTAACCCAACAGTTAGTCCTCTCCTCTCCCTACGCTAACCCAGCAGTTAGTCCTCTCCTCTCCCTACGCTAACCCAGCAGTTAGTCCTCTCTTCTCCCTACGCTAACCCAGCAGTTAGGCCTCTCCTCTCCCTACGCTAACCCAGCGGTTAGTCCTCTCCTCTCCCAACGCTAACCCAGCGATTAGTCCTCTCCCAACTCTAACCCAGCAGTTAGTCCTCTCCCAATGCTAACCCAGCAGTAAGTCCTCTCCTCTCCCAACTCTAACCCAGCAGTTAGTCCTCTCCCAACGCTAACCCAGCAGTTAGTCCTCTCCTCTCCCAACTCTAACCCAGCAGTTAGTCCTCTCCCAACGCTAACCCAGCAGTAAGTCCTCTCCTCTCCCTACGCTAACCCAGCAGTTAGTCCTCTCCTCTCCCTACGCTAACCCAGCAGTTAGTACTCTCCTCTCCCTACGCTAACCCAGCAGTTAGTCCTCTCCCTACGCTAACCCAGCAGTAAGTCCTCCCTCACCCTACGCTAACCCAGCAGTTAGTCCTCTCTTCTCCCTACGCTAACCCAACAGTTAGTCCTCTCCTCTCCCTACACTAACCCAGCAGTTAGTCCTCTCCTCTCCCTACGCTAACCCAGCAGTTAGTACTCTCCTCTCCCTACGCTAACCCAGCAGTTAGTCCTCTCCCTACGCTAACCCAGCAGTAAGTCCTCTCCTCACCCTACGCTAACCCAGCAGTTAGTCCTCTCTTCTCCCTACGCTAACCCAGCAGTTAGTCCTCTCCTCTCCCTACGCTAACCCAGCAGTTAGTCCTCTCCTCTCCCTACGCTAACCCAGCAGTTAGTCCTCTCCTCTCCCTACGCTAACCCAGCAGTTAGTCCTCTCCTCTCCCTACGCTAACCCAACAGTTAGTCCTCTCCTCTCCCTATGCTAACCCAGCAGTTAGTCCTCTCCTCTCCCTACGCTAACCCAACAGTTAGTCCTCTCCTCTCCCTACGCTAACCCAACAGTTAGTCCTCTCCTCTCCCTACGCTAACCCAACAGTTAGTCCTCTCCTCTCCCTACGCTAACCCAACAGTTAGTCCTCTCCTCTCCCTACGCTAACCCAGCAGTTAGTCCTCTCCTCTCCCTATGCTAACCCAGCAGTTAGTCCTCTCCTCTCCCTACGCTAACCCAACAGTTAGTCCTCTCCTCTCCCTACGCTAACCCAACAGTTAGTCCTCTCCTCTCCCTATGCTAACCCAACAGTTAGTCCTCTCCTCTCCAAACGCTAACCCAACAGTTAGTCCTCTCCTCTCCCTACGCTAACCCAACAGTTAGTCCTCTCCTCTACCAAACCTTTAATTCAAACAACATCATAACAGCTAGCCCTCTCCTCTCCCTACGCTAACCCAACAGTTAGTCCTCTCCTCTACCAAACCTTTAATTCAAACAACATCATAACAGCTAGCCCTCTCCTCTCCCTACGATAACCCAACAGTTAGTCCTCTCCTCTCCCTACGCTAACCCAGCAGTTAGTCCTCTCCTCTCCCTACGCTAACCCAGCAGTTAGTCCTCTCCTCTCCCTATGCTAACCCAGCAGTTAGTCCTCTCCTCTCCCTACGCTAACCACACAGTTAGTCCTCTCCTCTACCAAACCTTTAATTCAAACAACATCATAACAGCTAGCCCTCTCCTCTCCCTACGCTAACCCAACAGTTAGTCCTCTCCTCTCCCTATGCTAACCCAGCAGTTAGTCCTCTCCTCTCCCTACGCTAACCCAACAGTTAGTCCTCTCCTCTACCAAACCTTTAATTCAAACAACATCATAACAGCTAGCCCTCTCCTCTCCCTACGCTAACCCAACAGTTAGTCCTCTCCTCTCCCTATGCTAACCCAGCAGTTAGTCCTCTCCTCTCCCTACGCTAACCCAACAGTTAGTCCTCTCCTCTCCCTACGCTAACCACACAGTTAGTCCTCTCCTCTACCAAACCTTTAATTCAAACAACATCATAACAGCTAGCCCTCTCCTCTCCCTACGCTAACCCAACAGTTAGTCCTCTCCTCTCCCTATGCTAACCCAACAGCTAGCCCTCTCCTCTCCCTACGCTAACCCAACAGCTAGCCCTCTCCTCTCCCTACGCTAACCCAACAGCTAGCCCTCTCCTCTCCCTACGCTAACCCAGCAGCTAGCCCTCTCCTCTCCCTACGCTAACCCAACAGCTAGCCCTCTCCTCTCCCTACGCTAACCCAACAGCTAGCCCTCTCCTCTCCCTACGCTAACCCAACAGCTAGTCCTCTCCTCTCCCTACGCTAACCCAGCAGCTAGCCCTCTCCTCTCCCTACGCTAACCCAACAGCTAGCCCTCTCCTCTCCCTACGCTAACCCAACAGCTAGCCCTCTCCTCTCCCTACGCTAACCCAACAGCTAGCCCTCTCCTCTCCCTACGCTAACCCAACAGTTAGTCCTCTCCTCTCCCTACGCTAACCCAACAGCTAGCCCTCTCCTCTCCCTACGCTAACCCAGCAGCTAGCCCTCTCCTCTCCCTACGCTAACCCAACAGCTAGCCCTCTCCTCTCCCTACGCTAACCCAACAGCTAGCCCTCTCCTCTCCCTACGCTAACCCAGCAGCTAGCCCTCTCCTCTCCCTACGCTAACCCAACAGCTAGCCCTCTCCTAGTCCTGAATGGTGTTAGCTTAACTTCGGAAGAGTCTGACACCAAAACAACAGACGTAAATCCTGAAGGATGTTTACCTAAGGATTGGTACAGACCACTTGACTAGTTGGAATCGGGCTTCGCATCGCAACACAGGCTTCCGACATGTCACAGTCAGTCAGTCATATCCCTGTGTGTCTCCCAGTGAGATCCCACGCTGTCTTGCTGTTTCCTCAGACAGTTCTTATACAACACTAATTACCACTGTAGGTAGTCTGTTTTCCCAGCTAATGTTACCCCTAACAGAGAAGAGATGAGCTAATGTTACCCCTAACAGGGAAGAGATTAGATAATGTTACCCCTAACAGGGAAGAGATTAGATAATGTTACCCCTAACAGGGAAGAGATTAGATAATGTTACCCCTAACAGGGAAGAGATGAGCTAATGTTACCCCTAACAGGGAAGAGATTAGCTAATGTTACCCCTAACAGGGAAGAGATTAGATAATGTTACCCCTAACAGGGAAGAGATGAGCTAATGTTACCCCTAACAGGGAAGAGATTAGATAATGTTACCCCTAACAGGGAAGAGATTAGCTAATGTCACCCTTAAAAAGGAAGAGATTAGATCATGTTACCCCTAACAGAGAAGAGATGAGCTAATGTTACCCCTAACAGGGAAGAGATGAGCTAATGTTACCCCTAACAGGGAAGAGATGAGCTAATGTTATCCCTAACAGGGAAGAGATTAGATAATGTTACCCCTAACAGGGAAGAGATGAGCTAATGTTACCCCTAACAGGGAAGAGATGAGCTAATGTTACCCCTAACAGGGAAGAGATTAGATAATGTTACCCCTAACAGGGAAGAGAATAGATAATGTTACCTAACAAGGAAGAGATGAGCTAATGTTACCCCTAACAGGGAAGAGATGAGCTAATGTTACCTAACAGGGAAGAGATTAGCAAATGTTACCGAACAGGGAAGAGATTAGATAATGTTACCTAACAAGGAAGAGATTAGCAAATGTTACCTAATAAGGAAGAGATTAGATAATGTTACCTAACAGGGAAGAGATTAGATAATGTTACCCCTAACAGGGAAGAGATTAGCTAATGATACCCCTAACAGGGAAGAGATTAGCTAATGATACCCATAACAGGGAAGGGAATAGATAATGTTACCCTTAAAAAGGAAGAGATTAGCTAATGTTACCTAACAGGGAAGAGATTAGATAATGTTACACCTAACAGGGAAGAGATCTGCTAATGTTACCCCTAACAGGGAAGAGATTAGCTAATGTTACCCTTAAAAAGGAAGATATTAGCTAATGATACGCCTAACAGGGAATAGATTAGCTAATGTTACCCTTAAAAAGGAAGAGATTAGATAATGTTACCCCTAACAGGGAAGAGATTAGCTAATGTTACCCCTAACAGGGAAGAGATTAGCTAATGATACCCCTAACAGGGAAGAGATTAGCTAATGTTACCCTTAAAAAGGAAGAGATTGGCTAATGTTACCTAACAAGGAAGAGATTAGCAAATGTTACCTAATAAGGAAGAGATTAGATAATGTTACCTAACAGGGAAGAGATTAGATAATGTTACCCCTAACAGGGAAGAGATTAGCTAATGTTACCCTTAAAAAGGAAGAGATTGGCTAATGTTACCCTTAAAAGGAAGATATTAGCTAATGTTACCCCTAACAGGGAAGAGATTATATAATGTTACCCCTAACATGGAAGAGATTAGCTAATGTTACCGGACAGGGAAGAGATTAGATAATGTTACCTAACAAGGAAGAGATTAGCAAATGTTACCTAATAAGGAAGAGATTAGATAATGTTACCTAATAAGGAAGAGATTAGATAATGTTACCTAACAAGGAAGAGATGAGCTAATGTTACCCCTAACAGGGAAGAGATTAGATAATGTTACCCCTAACAGGGAAGAGATTAGATAATGTTACCTAACAGGGAAGAGATTAGATAATGTTACCCCTAACAGGGAAGAGATTAGATAATGTTACCCCTAACAGGGAAGAGATTAGCTAATGATACCCATAACAGGGAAGGGAATAGATAATGTTACCCTTAAAAAGGAAGAGATTAGCTAATGTTACCTAACAGGGAAGAGATTAGCTAATGATACCCCTAACAGGGAATAGATTAGCTAATGTTACCCCTAACAGGGAAGGGAATAGATAATGTTACCCTTAAAAAGGAAGAGATTAGCTAATGTTACCCCTAACAGGGAAGAGATTAGATAATGTTACCTAACAGGGAAGAGATTAGATAATGTTACCCCTAACAGGGAAGAGATTAGCTAATGATACCCATAACAGGGAAGGGAATAGATAATGTTACCCTTAAAAAGGAAGAGATTAGCTAATGTTACCTAACAGGGAAGAGATTAGCTAATGATACCCCTAACAGGGAATAGATTAGCTAATGTTACCCCTAACAGGGAAGAGATTAGCTAATGATACCCCTAACAGGGAAGAGATTAGCTAATGATACCCCTAACAGGGAAGGGAATAGATAATGTTACCCCTAACAAGGAAGAGATCTGCTAATGTTAGGCCTACCCCTAATAGGAGAGAGTGTCTGGATCAACCAGAAGCATCCCAACCAGGAACATTACCATCTGGTATTGTCAGGATTTGGCCAGGGTTGTTCCGGTTTTTGGTCACTAGATGCCCCCATTGTGCCTTTTGACCTTTTGTTTTCCCTTGATCCCCATTATTATTTGCACCTGTGCCTCGTTTCCCCTGATTGTATTTAAACCCTTTGTTTTACTCTGTTCTTTGCTCTGTGTTTGTATGTTAGCACCCAGCCCTAGTACTCTGAGAACTCTTGTTGATCCCGGTGGACTCTCTTGTGGAGTTCTGTTTTTTGTTCTTGTTTGTTTGTTTTTTGAGTATCTTTTGAGGCTTTTTGTGCTTTACCTTCCACCTTGTGGATTTGCCTTTTTTGTCTTGGAGGATTACCTTTATTCTTGTAGGATTCCTTTTGAGGTTGTGGAGTTACATGTTTCCCAGAAGAACTTCACTTTTTACTTCATTAAATACACCGTCTCAAGTACTGCTGTGTCTGCCTCATCTTCTGGGTTCTGCCGACTATTCGTGGCTCAGTTGGTTAAGTGACTGTTTCTCACTCCGGAGACCCGGGTTCGTAACCGGGTCCTGACAGGTATGCAGGATGTTCAGGTGTATTACCGCTATCCCAACACAACCTGATTCATACTGAATATGATTAAAAGATACTAGCGTTAACGTAGCTTGCTGTAATGTTATTTGTTTAGGATTGATCTCAATTGTCTGTGGTGAGGTTAGTCTCTGTGGATGACTCATGAGTGTACTGTACATAGGGAGGTAGGATTTCTGGAGAGATTTTAAAGACTTGTCCAGTAAAGGTGACTCAACATGTGGAGATTTTTATGGAGATCAAGACAGATGGCTGTGTGGCCAGACTGTCTCATTTTTTCATTCCTACTGTTTCTGTCCTCAGTTTGGTTCTCATGTCAGATGCTACACAGCTTCGGTATACTTTGGTACTTTCAAAAGGCTTCATCTTCAAGCTCTAATCCAGCCAGCCCTTTAAAACCAGAGGCCTTTGAGTTTAGAATGTTAGAGTGGGCAATCTGATCCTGAAAGGGCCTCAAGCCTAACCTCTGATTGACTAAACCACTGACACATGGTAACATCTGCCTGTCTCATTGGTTCAATCATTGGCACAAGGGAACATATCCCTTCTGATTGGCTAAAACACTGACACATGGGAACATCTGCACTGGGCTGGAAACAAACTGGCTATTCTAAACCGTGGTAGGCCAGATAAACGACAGAGCAGAGATGAGAGACTCTCTCAGGGTGAGTTACATCAGAAACGTATGGAGACGACCACACATCCCAGATCAAACTACGGCTCTCTTTCTTTACGAGACCGCTACATACTGTCTTCTTTCAGTGCTGGTGAGAGGATGAGTGCAGGATGGTACAGTATATATATATATATATATATATGCACATCACCAGTCCAAAGTTTTAGAACACCTACTCAGGCAAGGGTTTCTATTTATTTTTAAAACTATTTTCTACATTGTTGAATAATGGTGAAGACATCAAAACTATGAAATAACACATATGGAATCATGTAGTAAGCAAAGAAATGTTAAACAAATTAAAATATGTTATATTTGAGATTCTTCAAAGTTGACACCCTTTGCCTTGACAGCTTTGCAAACTCTTGGCATTCTCTTCCCACGGTCTTGAAGGAGTTCCCACATATGCTGAGCACTTGTTGGCTGCTTTTCCCTTCACTCTGCGGTCGAACTCATCCCAAACCATCTCAATTGGGTTGAGTTTGGGTGATTGTGGAGGCCAGGTCATCTGATGCAGCACTCCATCACTCTCCTTCTTGGTCAGATAGCCCTTACACAACCTGGAGGTGTGTTGGGTCATTGTCCTGTTGAAAAACAAATTATAGTCCCACTAACCACAAACCAGATGGGATGGCGCATCGCTGCAGAATGCTGTGGTAGCCATGCTGGTTAAGTGTGACTTGAATTCTAAATAAATAACTGATAGTGACACCAAAGCACAGCACCCCCACACCCTCACACCTCCTCCTCCATGCTTCACAGTGGGAACCACACATGCAGAGATCATCTGTTCACCTACTCTGCGTCTCACAAAGACACAGCGGTTGGAACCACTAATCAAGAATTTGGACCAAAAGACAGATTTCTACCAGTCTAATGTCCATTACTCGTATTTCTTGGCCAAAGCAAGTCTCTTATTATTGGTGTCCTTTAGTAGTGGTTTCTTTTCAGCAATTCAACCCTGAAGACCTGATTCACTCAGTCTCCTCTGAACAGTCGATGTTGAGATGTGTCTGTTACTTGAACTCTGTGAAGCATTTATTTGGGTTGCAATCTGAGGTGCGGTTAACTAATGAATGTATTCACTGCAGCAGAGGTAACTCTGGGTCTTCCTTTCCTGTGGCGGTCCTCATGAGAGACAGGTAACTCTAATGAACTTATCCTCTGCGGCAGAGGTAACTCTGGGTCTTCCTTTCCTGTGGCGGTCCTCATGAGAGACAGGTAACTCTAATGAACTTATCCTCTGCGGCAGAGGTAACTCTGGGTCTTCCATTCCTGTGGCGGTCCTCATGAGAGACAGGTAACTCTAATGAACTTATCCTCTGCGGCAGAGGTAACTCTGGGTCTTCCTTTCCTGTGGCGGTCCTCATGAGAGACAGGTAACTCTAATGAACTTATCCTCTGCGGCAGAGGTAACTCTGGGTCTTCCTTTCCTGTGGCGGTCCTCATGAGAGACAGGTAACTCTAATGAACTTATCCTTTACAGCAGAGGTAACTCTATGTTTTCCTTTCCTGTGGCGGTCCTCATGAGAGACAGTTTCATCATAGAGCTTGATGGTTTTTGCGACTGCACTTGAAGAAACGTTCGAAGTTCATGACATTTTCCGGATTGACTGACCTTCATGTCTTAAAGTAATGATGGACCGTCATTTCTCTTTCCTCATTTGAGATGTTCTTGCCATAATATGGACTTGGTCTTTTACCAAACAGTGATATCTTCTGTATACCACCCCTACTTTGTCACAACACAACTGATTGGCTCAAACGCATTAAGGTGGAAATAAATGACCCAAATGAACTTTTAACAAGGCACACATGTAAATGTAAATGCATTCCAGGTGACTACCTCATGAAGCTGGTTGAGAGAATGTTAAGAGTGTGCAAAGCTGACATCAAGGTAAGGGTGGCTACTTTGAAGAATCTCAAATATAAAATATATATTTTGATTTGTTTAACACTTTTTTGGTTACTACATGATTCTATATGTCTTATTTCATAGTTCCAATGTCTTCACTATTATTCTACAATGTAAAAAAAACTGGAATGAGTAGGTGTCCAAACTTTTGACTGGAATACATACTGTATTTATAACATACTGTGTCTTACCTGACAGGAGGCATCACTGCTGAGAGATTCTGTCTGTCTTACCTGACAGGAGGCATCACTGCTGAGAGATTCTGTCTGTCTTACCTGACAGGAGGCATCACTGCTAAGAGATTCTGTCTGTCTTACCTGACAGGAGGCATCACTGCTGAGAGATTCTGTCTGTCTTACCTGACAGGAGGCATCACTGCTGAGAGATTCTGTCTTTCTTACCTGACAGGAGGCATCACTGCTGAGAGATTCTGTCTGTCTTACCTGACAGGAGGCATCACTGCTGAGAGATTCTGTCTGTCTTACCTGACAGGAGGAATCACTGCTGAGAGATTCTGTCTGTCTTACCTGACAGGAGGCATCACTGCTGAGAGATTCTGACTGTCTTACCTGACAGGAGGCATCACTGCTGAGAGATTCTGTCTGTCTTACCTGACAGGAGGCATCACTGCTGAGAGATTCTGTCTTGTGTTCTGACAGTCCTCTGTGGAAGCGATTCGGCAGGGTGGCGGTTCCTCCCCCGTTCTGCAGATGATGTGGGATTGCTAGAGGGGGCAGAACAGTCCTCGGTTCTCTTGGCTCCTCCTCTGGGGGCGTGTCCATGGAAGTTGTGCAGTTACTAGGCTCTGGGGGCGTGACCCTCGTGTCCATGGAGATCGCAGAGTCTCCGTGGCCACGGTAACCGTTCTCCAGCGTTTCCCCACCGCCATCGTCCCAGCTCTCGTTCTTAGGGCCCAGCTCTTTACTATCACGATTGAACGTCGACCGAGCGATGATGCCAAACTTTCGTGTCCGTTTGCTGAAACCGGTCTGCGTCGGAAGGCTGTCAGGAGGCTCGGAGGACACGCTGCTCCTATGGTGCAGGGAGTTTCGGCCATCTTGGATGCCACCGCTGCCACCAGTGACGGTGGCGTTGCCGTTTCCATTGCATGGAGGGAGAGGGGCTTTACGCTTGATCCTCCGGAGCATGATCAGGTAGATGCAGCCGCCATTCCAGCACTGGTCAGCCAGGTAACTGTAGAGGAGAGGAAGGGAGAGGAGAGGAGAGGGAAGAGAGGAGAGGAGAAGAGAGGAGAAGAGAAGAGAAGAGAAGAGAAGAGAAGAGGAGAGGAGAGGAGAGGAGAGGAGAGGAGAGGAGAGGAGAGGAGAGGAGAGGAGAGGAGAGGAGAGGAGAGGAGAGGAGAGGAGAGGAGAGGAGAGGAAAGGAGAGGAGAGGAGAGGAGAGGGAAGGGAAGGGAAGAGAGGAGAGGAGAGGGAAGAGAGGAGAGGGAAGAGAGGAGAGGGAAGAGAGGAGAGGGAAGAGAGGAGAAGAGAGGGGAGGAGAGAGAGAGAGGAGAGGAGAGGAGAGGAGAGGAGAGGAGAGGAGAGGAGAGGAAGAGAGAGGGAAGAGAAGAGAGGAGAGGAAGAGAGAGAGAAGAGAGAGGGAAGAGAGAGGGAAGAGAGGAGAGGAAGAGAGAGAGAGAAGAGAGAGGGAAGAGAGAGGGAGGAGAGGAAATGAGATCAAGAGAGAAGGAGGAGAGGAGGAGAGGAGAGGAGATGGAGAGGAGAAGACAAAATGAGATGTCAGAATGTGTGGGGACGGGAGTCTCCCAGTCACAGATAAACAGATGGAAAAACCAAAGGAGATGTCACATTTGAACTCGTTTTCTGATGAATTACGCCATTTGGAAATTAAAGGCATGAAAAAAACCTTTGGAAAAGTCTGTATTGTAGCGAATTGAAATTCCTCAGAGCATATTAACAGTGTAAATCACCCCGTTGTCCTTCCTTTTAACTCTTAATCCTTCTTTGATATCTCTGACTGCAGCTCATTGCTAAGGAGACGCCATTTCAGTTTCAATGGCACTTCAGATGTCATTTCAGGCAAAATTGTGTCTGTTAAGCAGGAAAAACATAATGCATTATGCCAAAACATATCTAGACAAGAATAGTGAGTGGAAAAGCCCAGCCTAGAAATATAAACTGAAAAGATTGAGGATGGCAGGAAGATATAGAAGTGAATAATGAATATCTGAACATATTCCTTCTTTCTCCGATATGTTGTTTGCAATGGAATATAGTCTAACCTTGTCAAATTAAATCTACTTGCTACAGTAGTCTGGTTATGTTATACTGGCTACAGTAGTCTGGTTATGTTATGCTGGCTACAGTAGTCTGGTTATGTTATGCTGGCTACAGTAGTCTGGTTATGTTATGCTGGCTACAGTAGTCTGGCTACAGTAGTCTGGCTACAGTAGTCTGATTATGTTATGCTGGCTACAGTAGTCTGGTTATGTTATGCTGGCTACAGTAGTCTGGCTACAGTAGTCTGGTTATGTTATGCTGGCTACAGTAGTCTGGTTATGTTATGCTGGCTACAGTAGTCTGGTTATGTTATGCTGGCTACAGTAGTCTGGCTACAGTAGTCTGGTCATGTTATGCTGGCTACAGTAGTCTGGCTACAGTAGTCTGGTCATGTTATGCTGGCTACAGTAGTCTGGCTACAGTAGTCTGGTTATGTTATGCTGGCTACTGTAGTCTGGCTACAGTAGTCTGGTTATGTTATGCTGGCTACAGTAGTCTGGCTACAGTAGTCTGGTTATGTTATGCTGACTACAGTAGTCTGGCTACAGTAGTCTGGTCATGTTATGCTGGCTACAGTAGTCTGGTTATGTTATGCTGACTACAGTAGTCTGGCTACAGTAGTCTGGTTATGTTATGCTGGCTACAGTAGTCTGGCTACAGTAGTCTGGTTATGTTATGCTGGCTACAGTAGTCTGGTTATGTTATGCTGGCTACAGTAGTCTGGTTATGTTATGCTGGCTACAGTAGTCTGGTTATGTTATGCTGACTACAGTAGTCTGGTTATGTTATGCTGGCTACAGTAGTCTGGTTATGTTATGCTGGCTACAGTAGTCTGGCTACAGTAGTCTGGTTATGTTATGCTGGCTACAGTAGTCTGGCTACAGTAGTCTGGTTATGTTATGCTGGCTACAGTAGTCTGGTTATGGTATGCTGGCTACAGTAGTCTGGTTATGTTATGCTGGCTACAGTAGTCTGGTTATGTTATGCTGGCTACAGTAGTCTGGCTACAGTAGTCTGGTTATGTTATGCTGGCTACAGTAGTCTGGTTATGTTATGCTGGCTACAGTAGTCTGGCTACAGTAGTCTGGTTATGTTATGCTGGCTACAGTAGTCTGGTTATGTTATGCTGGCTACAGTAGTCTGGTTATGTTATGCTGGCTACAGTAGTCTGGTTATGTTATGCTGGCTACAGTAGTCTGGTTATGTTATGCTGGCTACAGTAGTCTGGTTATGTTATGCTGGCTACAGTAGTCTGGTACAGTAGTCTGGTTATGTTATGCTGGCTACAGTAGTCTTGCTACAGTAGTCTGGTTATGTTATGCTGGCTACAGTAGTCTGGTACAGTATTACTTCCCTGTGTTCCATCATAGAAATAACTAATGACCTTTGACAATCACCTGGTTAACCAGGATCCTGCTGGGTCTGGGCAGGCTCTCGTGACTTCCTGCATAACTACAAACACTTCTGGCTGACTTTGAAAGGAATTTAAATACGTGTGTGTGTGTGTGTGTGTGTGTGTGTGTGTGTGTGTGTGTGTGTGTGTGTGTGTGTGTGTGTGTGTGTGTGTGTGTGTGTGTGTGTGTGTGTGTGTGTGTGTGTGTGTGTGTGTGTGTGTGTGTGGGTTTTTGTTCCAGCTACTCATTAACTTGATCAGGGGCGTGTGTGTTTAACTACACTGCATGATTGTGGCTGAAAAGTTCAAACTCATTTGCAGACTTGTTTACGATACATTCAGTAGGTTAGACAAGATATCAGCTAGGCTCCAAATCAAACCGTATGAAGCCTAAACAAAGAATCATATATAAAGTTGGATTTACTGTGGAGTAGGAGACTCTGCATTGCATAGCGTGCCTTACACTCAGCTAATGAATGTGTAGAGCAGGGATGGACAACTTTTACGGGGGTTGGGGGCCACAAAAATAACAGAACACATCATGAGAGGCTGAAGTGGCTTGTGGGTCTGCGCACCCAGATCCATTTAAGCGGCCACCGCCTCGTGACAGATTGAAATGTGGATAATAAGCTGACTGTACAGAGTGAACGAGACGTTTACTGTTCATTTTTATTGTTTATTTCACTTTCGTATATTATCTACCTCACTTGCTTTGGCAATGTTAACACATGTTTCCCATGCCAATAAAGCCCCTTGAATTGAATTGAGAGCTGTCAGGGGACTGACTAGCTCCAGTGTGGAAGAGGATTACTGAGGGCGTGAAAGAATGGATACCCCAACCAGTTCTGTTACCCCAACCAGTTCTGTTACCCCGACCAGATCTAGATACCCCAACCAGTTCTGTTACCCCGACCAGATCTAGATACCCCAACCAGTTCTGTTACCCCGACCAGATCTAGATACCCCGACCAGTTCTGTTACCCGACCAGATCTAGATACCCCAACCAGTACTGTTACCCCGACCAGATCTAGATACCCCGACCAGTTCTGTTACCCCAACCAGTTCTAGATACCCCGACCAGTTCTGCTACCCCGACCAATTCTAGATACCCTGACCAGTTCTAGATACCCCGACCAGTTCTGCTACCCCGACTAGTTCTAGAAACCCCGACCAGTTCTGTTACCCCGACCAGTTCTAGATACCCCGACCAGTTCTAGATACCCCGACTAGTTCTAGATACCCCGACCAGTTCTAGATACCCCGACTAGTTCTAGATACCCCGACCAGTTCTAGATACCCCGACCAGTTCTAGATACCCCGACCAGTTCTAGATACCCCGACCAGTTCTAGATACCCCGACTAGTTCTAGATACCCCGACTAGTTCTAGATACCCCGACCAGTTCTGTTACCCCGACCAGTTCTGCTACCCCGACTAGTTCTAGATACCCCGACTAGTTCTAGATACCCCGACCAGTTCTGTTACCCCGACCAGTTCTGCTACCCCGACTAGTTCTAGATACCCCGACTAGTTCTAGATACCCCGACCAGTTCTAGATCATCTTTCTCTGTGATTCGAGTGTCACTGTTGACAACTTTGTGGAATTTCTTGCAGGTCAGTGCCTATTGGAAAACTAGCCAACTGGTTACCATTTAGGAAAACTAGCCAACTGGTTACCATTTAGGAAAACTAGCCAACTGGTTACCATTTAGGAAATGGAGTTCTCAGCTGAGGTCCCGAATGTCATTCAGGAATATGGAGTATTGACGGAAAAAAAGAAGGATGTGGAAAAAAATAACTTTAACATGCATTGGCCAATCAAATCCTAATATAGACACGTCACCTCCATTATTCTACCTTTATTTAACTAGGCAAGTCAGTTAAGAACAAATTCTTATTTTCAATGACAGCCTAGGAACTGCCCTGTTCAGGGGCAGAACGACAGATTTTTACCTTGTCAGCTCAGGGGTTTGAACTCGCAACCTTCCGGTTACTAGTCCAACGCTCTAACCACTAGGCTACGCTGCCGCCCCAGTAATGACGTACTAGTGGACAATGACGTGCACAGTAGTATTAAAGGATATGAAGCATGACGAAGAAGCCCCAAACAAGCCCTGCCTTGATTTTGCTTTCATTCAGAGTCAGTTACAACAACGGCAGTAAATCTCATTACAAAAGGACACATAAAGGTAGTCAGTCTTTCAAGTGTTGTCATAAACAAAAACATGACAGTGAAATAAAGAGCATCTAGCACATGATTTATACTCTTAGTTTAGATGTCTGCTCTACAGGATCAGAAGGGGAGGTCAGAAAACTACAGCAGAGATGAGGTATTATCAACACACATGACAAAGCTACACCGCGTACCTTTAATTAGTTAAACAACGTTTCAAACCAAACCATCATCAGGAGGTTGACACCGTGGACTCTTCTCACGACACGAAGAGAAGAAAAGAGAGGTCACACACCCTGAACACCGTCAAGAAATGTCTTTCAATCGCAACATCCTGCTCTGTCACGTCCGTCTCATTTAGACGAGCCTATTCCCCCGTGAACAGACACTACTGCTTCTCCTATCTGTGGTCGATTACAACCCCAAAATGGACTTCATTGTAGACAGAAATATTGGCTGAGTGCTGTTGTTTGCCATAGTTTGTGACTGTGAGGCTTACTGCAGGAACTAAGCCCCCCAGCAGCTATTCTCTAGCGTAGTACAGACAATGTACTGATTGGCAGCTTTGACAACTAGCTAGTGCTGCTGCAACCACACCAACAAAGCATTTGCTTACATCCACGACTGGGACAGCAGACAATGGAAAGAGGGGCCAAACCCCAATTTCAACACCAAATGGGAGAGAGATAAACACACAAAAAATCTACCATTTTGACAGCGGACTGCTGTCTGAGTGCTGAGATGTCAGCAGCTGGAACACATCATTTGACAGACTGTGTCTCTCTGTAAATCCTTTTGGGGAAATTGAAACAAACTAAATCCTGTAACTTCAACAACAGTGTGATAACGGAGGGATAGAAAGAGGTAGAAGGTAGAAAGAGATACTGTATTCACCAGAGAGAGAGCGAGAGACGGAGAGACAGAGAGCCAGAGAGACAGAGAGAGAGACAGAGAGAAAGAGAGACAGAGAGCCAGAGAGAGACAGAGACAGAGACAGAGAGAGAGAGAGAGAGAGAGAGAGAGAGAGAGAGAGAGAGAGAGAGAGAGAGAGAGAGAGACAGAGAGAGAGACAGAGAGAGAGAGAGACAGAGAGAGAGACAGAGAGAGAGAGAGAGAGGGAGAGAGAGACAAAGAGAGAGACAGAGAGAGAGAGAGAGAGGGAGAGAGAGACAGAGAGACAGAGACAGAGAGAGAGAGAGACAGAGAGACAGAGACAGAGAGACAGAGACAGAGAGAGAGAGAGACAGAGAGAGAGAGACAGAGAGAGAGAGAGAGAGAGAGAGAGAGAGAGAGAGAGAGAGAGAGAGAGAGACAGAGAGAGACAGAGAGAGACAGAGAGAGAGACAGAGAGAGAGAGAGAGAGAGACAGAGAGAGAGAGAGAGAGAGAGAGAGAGAGAGAGAGAGAGAGAGAGAGAGAGAGAGAGAGAGAGAGAGAGAGAGAGAGAGAGAGAGAGAGAGAGAGAGAGAGAGAGAGAGAGAGAGAGAGAGAGAGAGAGAGAGAGAGAGACAGAGAGAGAGAGAGATAGAGAAAGAGAGAGACAGAGAGAGAGAAAGAGAGAGATAGAGAGAGAACATTTTTAATGTTATTGTGGCTTCCTGAGGATGGCAAACGACTTTCTGAAACCTTTATCTATGAATGTATATAGTATCAAACTAGTTGGTCAGTAGTTGTGTGGTTGTGGTCAGTGCCGAATGCTAGTTGGTCAGTAGTTGTGTGGTTGTGGTCAGTGCCGAATGCTAGTTGGTCAGTAGTTGTGTGGTTGTGGTCAGTGCTGAATGCTAGTTGGTGAGTAATGTTGAGGTCAGTGCCGAATGCTAGTTGGTCAGTAATGTTGAGGTCAGTGCCGAATGCTAGTTGGTCAGTAATGTTGAGGTCAGTGCTGAATGCTAGTTGGTCAGTAGTTGTGTGGTTGTGGTCAGTGCCGAATGCTAGTTGGTCAGTAATGTTGAGGTCAGTGCCGAATGCTAGTTGGTGAGTAATGTTGAGGTCAGTGCTGAATGCTAGTTGGTCAGTAATGTTGAGGTCAGTGCTGAATGCTAGTTGGTGAGTAATGTTGAGGTCAGTGCTGAATGCTAGTTGGTCAGTAATGTTGAGGTCAGTGCCGAATGCTAGTTGGTCAGTAATGTTGAGGTCAGTGCTGAATGCTAGTTGGTGAGTAATGTTGAGGTCAGTGCTGAATGCTAGTTGGTCAGTAATGTTGAGGTCAGTGCTGAATGCTAGTTGGTCAGTAATGTTGAGGTCAGTGCTGAATGCTAGTTGGTCAGTAATGTTGAGGTCAGTGCTGAATGCTAGTTGGTCAGTAATGTTGAGGTCAGTGCTGAATGCTAGTTGGTGAGTAATGTTGAGGTCAGTGCTGAATGCTAGTTGGTCAGTAATGTTGAGGTCAGTGCTGAATGCTAGTTGGTCAGTAATGTTGAGGTCAGTGCCGAATGCTAAGGCCTTTATTTTACATGTCTAAAGAAACTCCAATGCGTTATAATATTATAACATGGGTTGAATAGGAACACTTCTCATAAAGAGCGATCAGCACCTCTGTGGCATCTCATCTTCATAATGTGTAATTCATTTACAAAATGATTTAACCTCCTTCCATAGTAAATTCTATTCACATTCTATTCTTTCCATTGAACAATGATGAGCGTGTCTTCGAATCGTACTGATTGACAGACATTTACATTTTACATTTAAGTCATTTAGCAGACGCTCCTATCCAGAGCGACTTACAAATTGGTGCATTCACCTTATGACATCCAGTGGAACAGTCACTTTACAATAGTGCATCTAAATCTTAAAGGGGGGGGGATACTTATCCTATCCTAGGTATTCCTTAAAGAGGTGGGGTTTCAGGTGACTCCGGAAGGTGGTGATTGACTCAGGTGATGAGAAGAGGGGGGCTTCCATTAATAAGATCAGTTATTCGGCGCTAATTTACGAACGCACCCGAAATGGATACTTGCATAGTGGAGTCTTTTGTTAAGACATGCAGCTAGCTAGCTAGCTAGCTAGCTAGTTAGATAAACAATGAACCATAGTCACAACTCATGATGTTACTACATCTGCTGGTAGCTAACCAATCAGGTTCAATGTTAGCTAGCTAACATTAGGCTATAGCTAGCTAAGCAAATAGCTCTGAGGTATGAATAATAAGGTCATACATGTAACATTAGCTAGCTAACTAGGTAAAGAATGAACCATAATCATGATATTACCACCTTGCATGCATCTGCTGGTAGCTAACCAACCAGGTTCAATGCAAGATAGCTAACATTAGGCTATAGCTAGCTAATATTAGGCTATAGCTAGCTAACATTAGGCTATAGCTAGCCAAGCAAATAGCTCTGAGATACGAATAATAAGGTCATACACGTAACGCAAGATAGCGAGCCAGCCAGCTAACGTTAGCCAGCTAGGTAAACAATGAACCATAATCACAACTCATGATGTTACTACCCTGTATGAATCTGCAGGTAGCTAACCAACCAGGTTCAATGTTAGCTAGCTAACATTAGGCTATAGCTTGCTAATTTCAAAACTAAGTCCTCCAGAAAGTGGAGCAATGCATTTTTAAAAATAATCTGTGTTATTCAGGGTTACGTAGACATGCTGACCAGTTTAAACCTATTAAAGATAGGGCTGACTACTGCCCCCTTTGGAGGAATTGCGTGCCCATAGTAAACAGAAAAAAATCTGTCCAAAATTGCTAATATATGCATATAATAATTATAATTGAATAGAAAACACTCTAAAGCTTCTAAAAAAAACGTTCAAATTATGTCTGTATGTAAAAGCAGAACTCTCAGGGCAGCCATTCTCCCAAACTCTCTCTTGTCATCAGAAAAGTTGGCCCAACTTTGACGTCATAGCCCCCACCCCTCCCAACCAGCTACAGATCTGGGAACAGTTTCTATGTCTTCAGCGCGATGTCTGCTTTCAATGGGGCTTGTCATTGTGAGAATCACGCGCTGCCTCCACTTTTGGCGGGCTGAAACCTTCAGGTCACGCGAAAATACATGCACTTTGATGCGCGCGTCGGGTCCAGAGCTCTCTTTCTTCCAGGGTTGACCAAACGATGTGTGTTTGTCTGTTCGAGCTAAGGATTGGTTTGCATGTTCAGAATATGTTAAAGCTTGATTCTGCACTTAGTTTGACCAGTTTCGTCGACATATAATATGTAATTTTGAAGTTTAGATGCGCATCCACTAGAATTTTGGCTGCATTTCAGACGGAATTTGTCGTGTTTGATAGCCCAAAGACACAGACTTGAAAACCAAACGCAGGTTTTGGTAAGTATGACTACTTCCACGGCTTATGATCGAAGAACATCAAAGGTAAGGGAATATTTATGTGGTTATTTTTGTGTTTCTGTGGAGTCCAACATAGAGGAGACATAATGCTAATGTGTGAGCGCCGTCTCATATTATAGCCTAGTGAACAAATTCTGTAACATTAAAAATAAATGTAACACAGCGGTTGCATTAATCGAAAAAAAGACCCAATAGTGATTATGGGACATCTAGGAGTGACAACAAAGAAGATGGTCAAAGGTAATGAATGTTTTATATTTTATTTGTGCGGTTTGTGTAGCGACGACTATGCTAATTATTTTGTTTACGTCCCCTGCGGGTCTTTTGGGGTGTTACATGCTATCAGATAATAGCTTCTCATGCTTTCGCCGAAAAGCATTTTAAAAATCTGACTTGTTGCCTGGATTCACAACGAGTGTAGCTTTAATTCAATACCCTGCATGTGTATTTTAATGAATGTTTGAGTTTTAACTAGTACTATTAGCATTTAGCGTAGTGCATTTGCATTTCCAGATGTCTAGATGGGACGCCTGCGTGTCAGGTAGGAGCAAGAGGTTAAGAAGAAGTGTATCTTTCTATCTATATGTAGAACATGTATATTTAGTCAAAGTTTATGGTGTGTATTGCTTGTTAGCTGACGTTATCTGCCGGAGCTATCGTCATTTCTCCGTACATTTGAGTAGCATTTTTTGAACATTGCGTCATTGTAAACAGAGATTTATGGATATAAATAGCATATTACTGAAAAAAACATAAATGTACTGTGTAACATGTCCTATTACTGTCATCTGATGAAGATTTTCAAAAGCTTAGTGCATTATTTTTCTTTTAATCCTGCGTTTGTTGATTGCATATTTTGTTCAACTTGGCTATTCAAATTAGCTGTGTCTTTGGTGGTGGTTTGACATAAATATGTGCTATGTTTTCGCCGTAAAACATTTTAGAAATCTGACTTGCTGGGTAGATGAACAAGGTGTTTATCTTTCATTTGAGCTATTGGACTTGTTAATGTGTGGAGGTTAAATATTTCTAAGAATATTTTTGCATTCCATGCGCCACCGTTCCAGCTGAACGTGGGAGGGGTCGTTCCCAAAAGGGAACCCTACCCTGTCAACAGGTTAAAGATGTTTATGAATAACCACGCTGCATTTTGGTCCTCCTCTCTTTCACCAGAAGAAAACCGTAACAGAATCACCCACCAAACAGGACCAAGCGGCATGGTGACAGGCAGCGGCAGCAGGAGCCGCCCAAAGGCAGAGCTGGAGGCAGACAAAGTGGAGAGGCAGCGGTTTGAGGCAGCACGGTGGCGCGGATGGAAGCCCGAGAGTCAGCCCCAAAAATGTATTGGGGGGGGCACAGGGAGAGTGTGACAGAGCCAGGAGTCAGACCTGAGCCAACTCCCCCTGTTTATCGTAAGGAGCCAAGGAGGAAACCAGAACCAGAGCCAGTGTTGGAGGTGAGCGAAGCAGAGACCGTGAAGCAGTTAATGGGGAAATTGGAAGAGAGAGTTATGAGGGAGTTGCTGTGTTGGTGCATTAGGCACGGAATTCGCCCGACAGAGCGTGTCGGGGAATTGATGGCACCTGGGTCAGCTCAACATACTCATCCTGAGGTGCGTGATTGTCGTCTGGTGAAGATTGTGCCAGCCTCACGCACCAGGCCTCCTGTGCACCTCCCTAGCCTTGCACGTCCTGTGCCAGCTCAGCGCTACAGTGCACCTAGCAGTGCTAACCGTGGCGGGCGTGGTACTGGTCAGGCACCGTGTTATGCGGTGGTTCGCACGGTGTTCCCAGTAAGCGTGCTTAGCCCAGTGCGCTACATCCCAGCTTCCCACATCTGCCGGGCTAGGGTGAAGATCCAGCCAGGGCGGTTGGTGCCAGCCCTGCTCTCAAGATCTTCAGTACGCCTTCACTGTCCGGTCCATCCAGTGCCACCTCCACACACCAGCCCTCCGGTGGCAACTCCCCGCACCAGGCTTCCTGTGCGTGTCCTCGGCCCAGTACCACCAGTGCCGACACCACGTACCAGGCCTGCAGTGAGCTTCGCCTGTCCAGAGCTGCTGGAGTCTCCCGTCTGTCCAGAGCTGCTGGAGTCTCCCGTCTGTCCAGAGCCACCAGTCAGCCAGGAGCCGCCAGTCAGCCAGGATCTGCCAGAGCTCAGGCAGGTTGACGGCTATCTCTTAGTCCCGAGCTACCCCTCAGTCCCGAGCTACCTCTCAGTCCAGTGGGGCCCTTTGTTAAGATTAGTAGGCCAAGGTCGAACGGCGAGGGTCGCCAATCTAAGTGGGGTCCAGCGCCAGAGCCGCCACCGTGGACAGACGCCCACCGAGACCCTCCCATATGGGTTTAGGTGTGCGGCCTGTGCGGCCGGGAGTCCGCACCTTTGGGGGAGGGATACTGTCACGCCCTGGTCTTAGTATTCTGTGTTCTCTTTATTATTTTGGTTAGGCCAGGGTGTGACATGGCTGATTTATGTGGTTTGTTTTGTCTAGGCGTTTTGTAGTTTATGGGATTGTGTTTAGTTAAGTAGTCTAGGCAAGTCTATGGTTGCCTAGAGTGGTTCTCAATCAGAGGCAGGTGTTTATTGTTGTCTCTAATTGAGAACTATATTTAAGCAGCCATATTCTTTGAGTATTTCGTGGGTGATTGTTCCTGTCTCTGTTTATTGCACAAGATAGGGCTGTTTCGGTTTTTCACGTTTATTGTTTTTGTAAACTGTTCGTATTTTCATCTTTCATTAAAGATGTTTATGAATAACCACCCTGCATTTTGGTCCTCTTTCCCCAGAAGAAAACGTAACAGTTTGCCCACTTTGCCAATTAAATAGTCATTAAAGTAATTCGCAACATCAGAAGGTTTTGTGATACACTTAAAGTACACCAAAGCATTTTTTCCCCCCATCATACTTTGTCATTTATCTTGGTTTCAACATATTATTTGTCTTTTTGTTTAGTCTAGTCACATTATTTCTCAATTAGCAGCAAGCTCGCCAGTCAGATGTGCAGCCAGACTTATTCACCACTCCTTTGACCCCATCCCTCTCAACCATGCAGCTTTTCAATTCCTCATCCATCAGGGCCGTAACAGTTCTAACAATAACTGGAAGAAACTATTTTATAAATGCAGCGTCTGGATGCTCCTCATCAGATCAATATTTGTTTTATCTTCAACATAGGAATCCATTTGTTTTGTATGATATCTTATAGACTATTTTAGGCCCAGCCTTTGTCAAACTTTGGCTTTTCTAGATATGGTCACTATATTATGGTTAATACATCCAATAGGTATGGATACAGCTTTAGAGAAGAGTTCTGCTGCATTGGTAAAAAATGTGATTAATACAGGTGGATGATCTATACTGAACAAAAATATAAACGCAACATGTAAAGTATTGGTCCCATGTTTCATGAACTGAAATAAAAGATCCCAGACATGTTTCATACACACAAAAAGCTTATTTCTCTCCAATTTTGTGCAGAACTTTGTTTACATCCCTATTAGTGATCATGTCTCCTTTGCCAAGATAATCCATCCACCTGACAGGTGTAACATATCAACAAGCTGATTAAACAGCATGATCATTACACAGGTGCACCTTGTGCTGGGGACAATAAAAGGACATTCTAAAATGTGCAGTTTTGTCACACAACACAAAGCCACTGATGTCTCAGGTTGAGGGAGCGTACATTTGGCACGCTGACTGCAGGAATGTCCACCAGAGCTGTTGTCAGAAAATGTTATGTTAATTTTTCTACCATTCGCCGTCTCCAACGCCGTTTTAAAGAATTTGGCAGTACGTCCAACCGGCCTCAAAACCGCAGACTAAGTGTAACCACGCCAGCCCAGGACCTCCACATCCGGCTTCTTCAGCCACCCAGACAGCTGATGAAACTGAGGACTATTTCTGTCTGTAATAAAGCCCCTTTGTAGGGAAAAATGAATTCTGATTGGCTGGGCTTGGCTACCCAGTAGGGGTTGGTTTCTAAGGGGTTGGTCCTAGGAGGTTGGTTTCTAAGTGGTTGGTTCCTAAGAGGTTGGTTTCTAAGGGGTTGGTCCTAGGAGGTTGGTTTCTAAGTGGTTGGTTCCTAAGAGGTTGGTTTCTAAGGGGTTGGTCCTAGGAGGTTGGTTTCTAAGTGGTTGGTTCCTAAGGTGCTGGTCCTAAGAGGTTGGTTTCTAAGGGGTTGGCTTGTAAGTGGTTGGTCCTAGGGGGTTGGTCCTAGGGGGTTGGTTTCTAAGTGGTTGGTTTCTAAGTGGTTGGTTCCTAAGGGGTTGGTTCCTAAGGGGTTGGTCCTAAGAGGTTGGTTTCTAAGGGGTTGGTCCTAAGAGTTTGGTTTCTAAGGGGTTGGTTTCTAAGGGGTTGGTCCTAAGAGGTTGGTTTCTAAGGGGTTGGTCCTACTCAAGAGTTTGGTTTCTAAGGGGTTGGTTTCTAAGGGGTTGGTCCTAAGAGGTTGGTTTCTAAGGGGTTGGTCCTAAGAGTTGTTTCTAAGGGGTTGGTTTCTAAGTGGTTGGTTTCGAAGGGGTTGGACCCAAGGGGCTGGTTTCTAAGGGGCTGGTTTCTAAGGGGCTGGTTTCTAAGGGGCTGGTTTCTAAGGGGCTGGTTTCTAAGGGGCTGGTTTCTAAGGGGCTGGTTTCTAAGGGGCTGGTTTCTAAAGGGTTTGGTCCTAAGAGGTTGATCCTAAGGGGTTGGTTTCTAAAGTGTTTGGTCCTAAGAGGTTGATCCTAAGGGGTTGGTTTCTAAATGGTTGGTTTCTAAGGGGTTGATCCATACTGATGACAATCTTCTAGGCCTTTTGCTCAAACTGTTGTTAAGCTTCAGTCTGTAATTCAAACAACAACAAAGCAGCCACTCCCACCACAAGTCTAGGATTGATCAATCCCGGACTTCCCCTTTAATGTTTACCAACCACAGGACAGGGCAGGAAACCGTTGTTCTGATGCTAGATAACAGATGTTTGGTCTGGTCCTGTTACATAAAGACTTATCTCTGCCAGGAATGTTCCCTGTCCCACTCCATCCCAACTACTGTAGCTAATCTGGTGTGTTGTTGAAGGTGCTTATTTCCCAAGAGGAATTCACAGGACGATTAGGCAGGAATTATCTCGAACTAAACACATGCTCACAAACACACGTGCACAGACTGCCTTCCAGTATGATGATGGGCCTGTGTTCTCTCTCCAGCTCTAGATGGCAGACTCCAGAAACATGGAAATATGAGCAGACTATCGGAAATACAGCGATGAGTTTCAGAGGGGACCTGATCCTAGATCAGCACTCCTACTGAGACTCTTTATGACCTGATCCTAGATCACCACTCCTCCTGAGACTCTTTATGATCTGATCCTAGATCACCACTCCTACTGAGACTCTTTATGACCTGATCCTTGATCACCATTCCTACCAGAGACTCTTTATGACCTGATCCTAGATCAATACTCCTACTGAGACTCTTTATGACCACTCCTACTGAGACTCTTTATGACCTGATCCTAGATCACCACTCCTACTGAGACTCTTTATGACCTGATCCTAGATCAACACTCCTACTGAGACTCTTTATGACCTGATCCTAGATCACCACTCCTACTGAGACTCTGTATGAATACCAGTCCACAAAGAGCAGGTGTACAGGTGCTTAACCACTTGGCTATGAGGGAGGTCCTTTCCTAAAAATCTATCTGAAAAACATCAAGAAGGGACAGACACATGTTTCTCTACTACTCTAGTAGCAGGGAGGGGCAAGAGCTGTACACTAAATAGGGCTACTGCCTAGACCTGAGACTCCCTCTCTGCAGCGGTCACACACACACACACACACACACACACACACACACACACACACACACACACACACACACACACACACACACACACACACACACACACACACACACACACACACACACACACACACACACACACACACACACACACACACATAGCCCATCTGTAAATAGCCCATCCAACTACCTCATCCCCAAACTGGTATTTATTTATCTTGCTCCTTTACACCCCAGTATCTCCACTTGCACATTCATCTTCTGCACATCTATCACTCCAGTGTTTATTTGCTAAATTGTAATTATTTAGCCACTATGGTATATTTATTGCCTTTACCTCCCTTATCTTACCTCAGTTGTACACACTGTATATAGACTTTTTTCACTGCTACCTGACAGTTGTAAAAAACACCGTGATATCACTGCTACCTGACAGTTGTAAAAAACACCGTGATATCACTGCTACCTGACAGTTGTAAAAAACACCGTGATATCACTGCTACCTGACAGTTGTAAAA